>NC_136272.1:4456505-4577505 GCF_964187855.1 Myxine glutinosa | reverse complement strand
AACCACTTTTCGCACTTGTGTTAGTGAAGGAAACCACTTTTTGCACTTGTGATAGTGTTGAAAAACCACTTTTCGCACTTGTGTTGGTGCAGGAAATCACTTTTCGCACTTGTGTTAGTGTTGAAAAACCCGCTCTGAAGGTTAGGATCGGGACACCAGGATTCATTCCGGTCGCCCGGTCGGCCCGGAGGTGGGGGTGCGAGGCCTGTCACGGAACGTCAAAACAAACGGCCTGCTGGGGCCGCCCAAAAGTCGGGCGTGAGGGGCGCGTCCACTAATGGAACGCCTCTCGCTTCCCAGATCGAGGGCCACGTGGTCAGGAGAACCTCGTCCCTTCTGGTTGCCCTGCCGTCCCGCCGTGGGCGCTGGCAGGGTGTACTTCAAACTAAGCTTAAGTGTCAAGTGTTAAGTTCCTCCTTGCCCTCGCAAGGGAAAGGCTAGGGTCAAGCTCTTCCAAATTTCCAAACACTAGAAATCGGACGTCTCAAATTAATTAACTAATTTGTTAAAACATCTCAGTCGCCCGCGACCTCTCTAGCGCGGGCGTCGAACCAGTTCATTTCCGGTGCGACCGGGCCGAGTATCGGTCCGGCCGTGGCCGAAGCCGTTGATTCCGCTGTAGCACGCTAACGCGTAGGCTCGCGCGCCCCTGGTCCGCCGGGGCTCCGCGGGTGTCCTACCGTGCCTGGCGCCGCTGATCTCTCGACTTCCGGGAGTAGGTACCGGTGCCCGGGGACGGATCTCGCTGTCTAAACATGGTAGCGCTAGGCCAGTGGGACCGCCGGGACCCACGTGCACTCACAAGTTGTTCTGCGCGTGGGCGGCAGTATCAGACCGGGGCGCCCAAAGGCGCCACGCGCCCAAACGCTCCCCGGCTAAAGTTCATCCTGATGCGCCCACGTTGTGCGGACAAACCCCACCGAGTCGAGGGCCACGCGGTCAGGAGAACCTCGTCCCTTCTGGTCACACTGTGCCTATCGGTCGGCCTCGAAGACCGAAAAAGTGACTATGTCACCCTAAAAATCATGCAGCGAAAATGAATGAACTCATTCATTTCGTCATCTAACAAGTGACGCGCATGAACAGGATGAGCGAGATCCCCACTGTCCCTATCTACTATCCAGCGAAACCACAGCCAAGGGAACGGGCTTGGTGGAATCAGTGGGGAAAGAAAACCCTTTTGAGCTTGACTCCAGCCCGACTCTGTGAAGGGACTTGAGAGGCCGCAGGCACTCAATAGGGCTGGACCCGTGAAATTTCGGAGATTTTTGGTAAAATTACCTCAGGGTAAAGTTACATAGGAAAACACCGTGTTAAATTTCCGTCGCCGAAGGACTCTATTTCTTATTGTGAAATTCTCTAAGACTTCGCCTCTAGGAGTTATTGAAAATATTAACTTATATAAAAATTAGTTTTCTAAGACTGAAGCGCAGTGACGTCATCACGCCCTTAGTTTTCTAAGACTGAAGCGCAGTGACGTCATCACGCCCCCGCCATGAGTGTCGAAGGTCTTTCGAAGAAGAAGAGCTCGGAGTTGGACTGGACACGAGGCGGAGCGGACGCCATTTGGAAGAGCTGAGAGGACTCAGTCGTGATAGGGTGAGCCTGAGTGAGTATATCAAGACAAGAACAAGATCTAGAAGGAGGTATGTACGGTGCGATTCATATAATATATTGTTTAGTTATCGTCGATGAGGAATTTGGGGTCGGAATGGGTGGTCGGCCTGGGTGACTTGGTCTCGACTAGATGCTAGGCCGCACCTCATTTTGTTAAATAAAGTGGTCACAAAATATTTTTTGATGGTTTTAATGCTTATCATTAGATGCATAACATTCGTAGTGAGGTATAGATATATGGATTGACATCGGATGGCATGGGATTTGGGATTTAGGAACTCCGGGGTTTTTTCATTAGGAATATATGCGATTTGTTCTTGGAGGCCCTCGAGAGTGAACGGGGACTCGGATCTTAATTCCGTTTTCAGATTTTGCAGTCGCTAGATTAGCTTAACACTCAATAGAACGGGACCCGCGAAATTTCGGGGATTTTTGGTGGAATTACCTCGGGGTAAAGTTACATAGGAAAGCCCCATGTTAAATTTTCGTTGCCGAAGGACTTTATGTTTTGCGAAATTCATCCTGACTTCGCCTCTAGGAGGATACAGGGGTATCTGTGGATAACGGGAACCTTTATTTAGCGAAATTCGGACTGATATTGACCGAGTTATTCAAAATATTAACTTATATCACGGCGATAGATCGCCGTGATATCGGCGAGGTCACGTCTTCGTTGAGAGATCACGGCGAGGTCACGTCTTTTCGAAGCTGCTCCATGCGCTCACGCTTTCGAAGCTAAGTGATATTTCTCAATCGTGTTTTTGTCGAGACTGTATCTATCTTTCGGTGTATGTACCTATAGCGTATCTTTTGGAAAATTTTCGGTGCTAATTTTTCGTACATGTATACACAATCGTCGGTTAATGGTATCAAGTATTCTGCGGCCTAGTACTCGTAGGCTTGGACTACCGTACCGTCTCCGACCTTGTGGTTTGTTTTTCTCTCAGCGATTCGTCGAATGCGCTGAAATTATTTTCGTTCACTGTTTCGTCCCAGTCGTTCACCCCGTACCTCCTTGTTTAATATCTGTACTCACAAAAAAAAAAAAAAAAAAACCCCAAAAAAAACTTTCGTTCCCAGGTCTTATTCGTTTATTTGTTCTTTTTGTTCGTTCGTTCTTCGTTCGCGATCACGCGGTTAGAAATGTATAATCTCTCCCCTGAACAACTATTTTCTCTCATATATTATAACACCCTTTTCTTCTTTTCCTACAAAAGGATGCTTTCGTCTTGCTCACCAAATCTATTCATTCCAAAAAATATATATAATACCATCTCTTACAGTTCCTCCTTTCTACATTCCCTAAACTATCCAGAACTCCATCCCTCCTCCAGTGTCCTCAAACGTATTTTTGACTCGAAGGTCTCAAACTCATTTTGCAAAAAATGTTCGTTTCCCATGAATCGTACACTTTTCAAAATCCAATCTCACCCCTCCCCTCCAAATCCTCCCCATCACCCATCCCTTTCAAATCTCCCCCCTTGCCCCTTCCCTCCCCTCCCTCCTAAACTCCCCCCACACCCCTCCCCTCCGAGACTCTCCCTCGCTCCTCCCCTCCTAGACTCCCCTCTCACCCCTCCTCCTCAAAGCATCCTCCCTGCTTCTTCCTCCTTCCAACTTTCACCTTCATCTCCCCAAACCTTCTGCCTTGCTCTTCCCCCTCCTCAAATAACACCTCACTGTGCCTCACCCAATCTCCATCAAACCTTTTGTCCGCCCCATTCTTCCCTTTCTCCAAGCTATTCTGAAATCTCTGACACACCTTCAACAGCTCTCCCTACCTCTTCCTCCTCTTCCACATCTTACCCTACCCCTCCCCCCCCCCCTGTTCTGGACCCGATGCTCCCCCTTCCTCTTCATTAACGGTATGGACCTCAAACATCCGGGGCCTTCGCTCAAACTTGACTGACCTCTCCATACAGGTTGCTTCTGACAAACCAGATGTGATCTGCTTAACAGAAACTTTCCTCCTTCATGATGTCTCTGATGCCTTGGTATCTCTCCCAGGTTACTCCCTCCTCCGGTATGATAGACCTGAGCCTCGTCCTGGAGGTGGGGTTGCTATCTTTATAAAAAACTCTCTTCCTCACTCGCCCTCCACTGCCCTCTCTCCACCTCACCCCCAGGAATACCTTTGGCTACGGCTTCCCCTTCGCTCCCACCTTTTGTTCATATGTGTGTTGTACCGTCCACCAATCAGCGATGACTCCATCTACATCTCACTGTCTGATAATATGGACCAACTTCTATCTACCCATCCCAACTCTCTCTTCCTCATATGTGGTGATTTCAATTGTCACCATGCCAGTTGGCTGGGTGTGGGTACCTCTCTCACCAGCCATTGCTCTTCAGCAAAGGACTTCTGCGACTCACTGGGACTGACACAATGTCAATTTCCCGACCCGGATCTCAGTCAACGGAGCATCTTCTCTTCTGGATTTGGTTATGACAAACTTCCCTGAAAATGTCTGCTGCTCTTCTTCTGCTCCAATCGGCTCATCTGATCATGTGCTTGTCAAAGTGGACATCTCTCTGACCATTCTCAGAGAGCCTCCTCAGCGTCGACGAGTCTGGCATTTCACTCAGGCCAACTGGCACGGTCTTCAAGCAGCCATCAATCATCTGGACTGGTCTCCCATCTCTACCGCCTCTGACATCAACTCATCCTGGGAATTCTTTCAAAGTAAATTGCTGTCTCTCATGCACAGATTTATACCATCTCGTCTTCAGTTGTCATACCCTTCCTCCCGTCCATGGTACACGGAATCTTGTGGTGAGGCTGTTGCCCTGAAACAACTTCCTTTCGTCTCCTGGAAAGCAAATCCAACGGAAGTAAATCTCATTTCCTTTCACAAAGCCCGAAACAAGTGTGTGTCCACCCTCAGGAGAGCCAGGAAACAATATCTCACCATTCTCAAGACCGAACTCTCTTATCTGTCTCCCTCTTCCAAATCCTGGTGGCGTCTGGTCAAATCTGTTTCTGGTGTTTGTTCCCCCTCCATCCCCTCCCTCACCTCAAACGGCTTAACGGCTGACTCCGCACGTGAAAAAGCTGAATGCCTCAACTCTGTGTTTGCCTCTAAATCTTGTGTCCCAAACCCATCCCTCTCTGTACCCACCGTACCCAGTCGTACCCAGCTGCTCCTGGACTCTGTGTCCTTTCCTCCTGACAAGGTGGAAAAGTTTCTGGCAACCCTCGACTCTGATTCTGCAACTGGTCCTGACGGCATCAGCCCACGGGTCCTAAAATCATGTTCTTCTGCACTTTCACTCCCTCTTCCTGTTCTCTTCACCCTCTCTTTTGCTCAAGGTCATCTGCCATCTGCTTGGAAATCAGCCAACATCACCGCTTTGCACAAAAAAGGTGCAAAAACAGATCCCAGCAACTACAGACCAATCAGCCTTCTCCCAATTATCAGCAAAGTCATGGAATCCATCATTGCTTCAGATATTAAATCTTTCCTCTTCTCCAATGGCTTGATCTCTGATCATCAATTTGGTTTCAGACCTGGTCACTCTACTCTGGACATGCTGCTTCTGCTTTCTCAACAATGGATGGAGGTCCTCAACGCCAAACAGGAAATTAGAGCTGTCTCCCTTGACATTTCACGTGCCTTCGATACGGTCTGGCACCCTGCTCTGCTCTCCAAACTCTCCTCCTTTGGTATCCATGGAAATCTCCACGCATGGCTGGCGGACTTCCTCTCTGGTCGTAGTCAACGTGTGGCCCTGAATGGGTTTCTCTCATCTCCTCTTCCTGTTCAGGCTGGAGTTCCCCAAGGTAGTGTTCTGGGCCCTGTGCTTTTTCTGGTCTTCATCAATGATCTCTCTGACTCTCTTGAAAATCCTCTCTATCTCTTTGCTGACGACTCTACTCTCTGTCGCTCCATTCCTCATCCCTCAGATCGGCAGTCTGCAGCCTCCTCACTCTCTGCAGACCTGGACAAAATCACAGACTGGTCAAACAAGTGGAACATGTCTTTCAATCCTGACAAATCTCACACTCTTACAATGTCTCTCCGAAAGGACCGACTGGACAACCCTCCCATCTACTTTCTCAACAATCCTCTCCAAGAAGTTCTGTCGCTCAAGCTTTTGGGTCTCACTATCTGCCATGATCTTTCTTGGGAAAACCACATTTCCAAGCTGGCCTCCAAAGCCAGTCGCCGACTGGGCATCCTCCGTCGTGCGAAGTCCTTCCTTGGCACACCTGAGCTCCTCACCACATACAAGGCTTTCATCCGCAGCTCAATGGAATACTGTTCCCCCCTCTGGGCTGGTGCTCCTGCCTCACACCTTGCTCGGCTTCACGCTGTTGAGGCCAAAGCTTTCAGAATCATTGGAATCTCCTGCGATGTAGTCAATGCCGAGGGCCTTTCACTCACTCACCGCAGGCAGGTTGGTGGTCTCTCTGTCTTCTACCGACTCCTCTCCGGCCTTGCTCCCTCTCTCTGTGCTCTGTCCCCCCAATATTCCTTCAGGTCGCACAAGATCTGCCTGCAACCCTCTTCTGGTTAAACTGCCAAAGTCTAGGCTCTCTGCTCACCTTCACTCTTTCATTCCCCTTTTCTCCCGCCTCTGGAACAAACTCCCCCACTCCCTTCAATCCCACTCCTCCCTCCAGGTCTTTAAAACAGCTGTTCACCACCATCTCTTATGTTCCCCCATCGAAAACCTTGATCTTTTCTACCCCCGGTAATTCACCCCAGAGTCCTTGCAGTGTTCATATGTTTTAATCCTCTCCCACCTCCCCCCAAGTCCTCCCGATGTCCCTGCTCTCAAATGTTGTGTTTGTGTCCTTCCCCCTCTCTTTTGTGTCCTTCCCCCTCTCTCCCCATCTTGTCTACCGCTCCCCTTGTTTTTTGTGTTTTGTGTGTCGGTTTGTCTTTTTGTGTGATTAATGTTAGCTCTTTCACGAGCCTCGATCTTGTATACAAAAAAAAAAAAAAAAAAAAAAAAAAATCAAATAAATCTTTTGAGGTGAAAGCGCGATGACGTCACCACGTCACGCGGCACGAATGCGCACCGGTATCGTTGGAGGTATTGACTTATATAGGGTAGGTTTTCTAAGGCTTATATCAGAATATTAACATATCAAATGGGTCTTTTGAGGTGAAAGTGTGATGACGTCACCACGTCACGCGGCACGAATGCGCGCCTGTGTCGTTGGAGGTACTGACTTCTATAGGGAGGCCCCATCACCCTCCCCCATCACCCTCCCCCATCACCCTGCCATCACCCTCCCATCACCCTCCCATCACCCTGCCATCACCCTCCCATCACCCTCCCATCACCCTGCCATCACCCTCCCACCACCCTGCCATCACCCTCCCACCACCCTCCCATCACCCTGCCATCACCCTCCCATCACCCTCCCATCACCCTTTATTGGACCATTTGACTTCTGTAGGGTTGGTTTTCTAAGGCTTATATCAAAATATCAATTTATATCAAATAAATCTTTTAAGGTGAAAGCGCGATGACGTCACCACGTCACGCGGCACGAATGCGCGCCTGTGTCGTTGGAGGTATTGACTTATATAGGGTTAGTTTTCTAAGGCTGTAGGCCGCACCTCATTTTGTCGAATAAAGTGGTATTCGGGTGGTTTCGGTATTTGGGACCGCAGGGACGGAAAGTGCAGGTACGGGGTGCTTGGCACTCCCCAGCCGGCCCGCTCTGAAGGTTCGGATCGGGACACCGGGATTCATTCCGGTCGCCCGGTCGGCCCGGAGGTGGGGGTGCGGGGCCTGTCACGGAACGTCAAAACAAACGGCCTGCCGGGGCCGCCCAAAAGTCGGGCGTGAGGGGCGCGTCCACTAATGGAACGCCTCTCGCTTCCCAGATCGAGGGCCACGTGGTCAGGAGAACCTCGTCCCTTCTGGTTGCCCTGCCGTCCCGCCATGGGCGCTGGCAGGGTGTACTTCAAACTAAGCTTAAGTGTCAAGTGTTAAGTTCCTCCTTGCCCTCGCAAGGGAAAGGCTAGGGTCAAGCTCTTCCAAATTTCCAAACACTAGAAATCGGACGTCTCAAATTAATTAACTAATTTGTTAAAACATCTCAGTCGCCCGCGACCTCTCTAGCGCGGGCGTCGAACCAGTTCATTTCCGGTGCTCGGCCCGGCCGTGGCCGAAGCCGTTGATTCCGCTGTAGCACGCTAACGCGTAGGCTCGCGCGCCCCTGGTCCGCCGGGGCTCCGCGGGTGTCCTACCGTGCCTGGCGCCGCTGATCTCTCGACTTCCGGGAGTAGGTACCGGTGCCCGGGGACGGATCTCGCTGTCTAAACATGGTAGCGCTAGGCCAGTGGGACCGCCGGGACCCACGTGCACTCACAAGTTGTTCTGCGCGTGGGCGGCAGTATCAGACCGGGGCGCCCAAAGGCGCCACGCGCCCAAACGCTCCCCGGCTAAAGTTCATCCTGATGCGCCCACGTTGTGCGGACAAACCCCACCGAGTCGAGGGCCACGCGGTCAGGAGAACCTCGTCCCTTCTGGTCACACTGTGCCTATCGGTCGGCCTCGAAGACCGAAAAAGTGACTATGTCACCCTAAAAAATTTAAGGGTGACATAGTCACTTTTTCGGTCTTCGAGGCCGACCGATAGGCACAGTGTGACCGGAAGGGACGAGGTTCTCCTGACCACGTGGCCCTTGACTTGGTTTGTGGAAAGTGGTTTTGCAACACTACCTCAAGTGCAGAGAGCGGTTTTCAAACGCCAGCACAAGTGCGAAAAGTGGTTTTGCAAAACTAACACAAGTGAGACAAGTGGTTTTGCAACACTAACACAAGTGCAAAAAGTGGTTTTGAACACCAGCAGAAGTGCGAAAAGTGGTTTTGCAACACTAACACGAGTGCAAAAAGTGGTATTCAATGCCAGCACAAGTGCGTAAAGTAGTTCTACAACACCAGCTCAAGTGCGGAAAGTGGTTTTCAACAACAACACAAGTGTGAAAAGTGGTTTTGCAACACTAAAACAAGTGCGAAAAGTGGTTTTGCAACACTAGCACGAGTGCGGAAAGTGGTTTTCAACACCAACACTTGTGCGTAAAGTGGTTTTCAATGTGAGCACGAGTGCGAAAAGTGGTTTTGCAAAACTAAACCAAATGCGAAAAGTGGTTTTCAACAAGAGGCATGAGTGCTAAAAGTGGTTTTCAACACAAGCACGATTGCGGAAAGTGGTTTTCAATACCAGCACAAGTGTGAAAATTGGTTTTGCAACACTAAGACAAATGCGATTTGTGGTTTTTCAACACTAGCGCAAGTGCGAAAAGTGATTTTGCAACACGAGCACGAGTGCTGAAAGTGGTTTTCAACACCAACACTTGTGCGTGGAGTGGTTTTCAACACTAGCACGAGCGCGGAAAGTGCTTTTTGCAACAATAACACAAATGTGAATAAGGGCTTACAACACGAGCACGAGTGCGGCAAGTGTTTTTCAAAACTAACACAATTGCAAAAAGTGGTTTTGCAACACTAACACAAGTGAGACAAGTGGTTTTGCAATACTAATACAAGTGCAAAAAGTGGTTTTGAACACTAACAGGAGCGCGAAATGTGGTTTTCAACACGAGCAGAAGTGCGAAAAGTGGTTTTCAACACCAGCCCAAGTGCGGAAAGTGGTTTTGCAAAACTAGCACATGTGTGAAAATTGGTTTTCAATGTCAGCACAAGTGTGGAAAGTGGTTTTGCAACACTAACACAAGTGCAAAAAGTGGTTTTCAATGCCAGCACAAGTGCAAAAAGTGCTTCTGTAACACTCGCTCAAGTGCGGAAAGTGGTTTTCAACGCCAGCACAAGTGTGGAAAGTGGTTCTGCAACACTAGCGCAAGTGCAGAAAGTGGTTGTCAACACCAGCACAAGTGTGGAAAGTGGTTTTACAACACTAACACAAGTGCGAAAAGTGGTTTTGCAACTAACACAAGTGCAAAAGTGGTTTTGCAACACCAGCACGAGTGCGGAAAGTGGTTTTCAACACCAACACTTGTGCGTAAAGTGGTTTTCAATGCAAGCACGAGTGCGAAAAGTGTTTTTGCAATACTAAACCAAATGCGAAAAGTGGTTTTCAACAAGGGGCATGAGCGCTGAAAGTGGTTTTCAACGCCAGCATAAGCGTGGAAATTGGTTTTCAACATGAGCACAAGTGCGATAAGTGGTTTTGCAACACTAACCCAATTGCGAAAAGTGGTTTTCAACATGAGCACGAGTGCGGAAAGTGGTTTTCAATACCAGCACAAGTGTGGAAATTGGTTTTGCAACACTAAGACAAATGCGAATTGTGGTTTTTCAACACGAGCACAAGTGCGAAAAGTGGTTTTGCAACACTAACACAAGTGTGAAAGTGGTTTTGCAACACTAACACAAGTGGTTTTCAATGCCAGTACGACTGCAGAAAGTGGTTTTTGCAACAATAACACAAGAGCAAAAAAGTGATTTTGCAACACGAGCACGAGTGTGGAAAGTGGTTTTCAACACCAACACTTGTGCGTAAAGTGGTTTTCAACACAAGCACGAGCACGGAAAGTGGTTTTTGCAACAATAACACAAGTGCGAAAAGTGGTTTTGCAACACGAGCACGAGTGCAAAAAGTGGTTTTGCAAAACTAAGCCAAATGCGAAAAGTGGTTTTCAACACGAACACGGGTGCTGAAAGTGGTTTTCAACGGCAGCAGAAGTGTGGAAATTTGGTTTTGCAACACCAACACAAATGCGAATAATGGTTTACAACACCAGCACAAGTGCGGAAAGTGGTTTGCAACACGAACACAAGTGCGGAAAGAGGTTTTCAACACCAACATTTGTGCGTAAAGTGGTTTTCAATGCCAGCACGAGTGCGAAAAGTGGTTTTCTATGTCAGTACAAGTGTGGAGAGTGGTTTTCAACACGAGCATGAGTGCTGAAAGTGGTTTTCAACGCCAGCATAAGTGTGGAAATTGGTTTTCAACACCAACACTTGTGCGTGGAGTGGTTTTCAACACTAGCACGAGTGCCGAAAGTGCTTTTTGCAACAATAACACAAATGTGAATGAGGGTTTACAACACGAGCACGAGTGCGGAAAGTGGTTTTCAAAACTAACACAATTGCAAAAAGTGGTTTTGCAACACTAGCTCAAGTGCGGAGAGTGGTTTTCAAATGCCAGCACAAGTGCGAAAAGTGGTTTTGCAACACTAACACAAGTGAAACAAGTGGTTTTGCAATACTAATACAAGTGCAAATAGTGGTTTTGAACACTAACAGGAGCACGAAAAGTGGTTTTCAACACGAGCAGAAGTGCGAAAAGTGGTTTTCAACACCAGCCCAAGTGCGGAAAGTGGTTTTGCAAAACTAGCACATGTGTGAAAAATGGTTTTCAATGTCAGCACAAGTGTGGAAAGTGGTTTTGCAACACTAACACAAGTGCAAAAAGTGGTTTTCAATGCCAGCACAAGTGCAAAAAGTGGTTCTGTAACACTAGCTCAAGTGCGGAAAGTGGTTTTCAACGCCAGCACAAGTGGGGAAAGTGGTTCTGCAACACTAGCGCAAGTGCAGAAAGTGGTTTTCAACACCAGCACAAGTGTGGAAAGTGGTTTTACAACACTAACACAAGTGCGAAAGTGGTTTTCCAACACTAGAGCAAGTGCAGAAAGTGGTTTTCAACACCAGCACGAGTGCGGAAAGTGGTTTTCAACACCAACACTTGTGCGTAAAGTGGTTGTCAATGCAAGCACGAGTGCGAAAAGTGTTTTTGCAATACTAAACCAAATGCGAAAAGTGGTTTTCAACAAGGGGCATGAGTGCTGAAAGTGGTTTTCAACGCCAGCATAAGTGTGGGAATTGGTTTTCAACATGAGCACAAGTGCGATAAGTGGTTTTGCAACACTAACCCAATTGCGAAAAGTGGTTTTCAACACTAGCACGAGTGCAGAAAGTGGTTTTCAATACCAGCACAAGTGTGGAAATTGGTTTTGCAACACTAAGACAAATGCGAATTGTGGTTTTTCAACACGAGCACAAGTGCGAAAAGTGGTTTTGCAACACTAACACAAGTGTGAAAGTGGTTTTGCAACACTAACACAAGTGGTTTTCAATGCCAGTTCGACTGCGGAAAGTGGTTTTTGCAACAATAACACAAGTGCGAAAAGTGATTTTGCAACACGAGCACGAGTGCGGAAAGTGGTTTTCAACACCAACACTTGTGCGTAAAGTGGTTTTCAACACTAGCACGAGCGTGGAAAGTGGTTTTTGCAACAATAACACAAGTGCGAAAAGTGGTTTTGCAACACGAGCACGAGTGCAAAAAGTGGTTTTGCAAAACTAAGCCAAATGCGAAAGGTGGTTTTCAACACGAACACCAGTGCTGAAAGTGGTTTTCAACGGCAGCAGAAGTGTGGAAATTGGGTTTTGCAAGACCAACACAAATGCGAATAATGGTTTACAACAATAGCACAAGTGCGGAAAGTGGTTTGCAACACGAACACAAGTGCGGAAAGAGGTTTTCAACACCAACTTTGTGCGTAAAGTGGTTTTCAATGCCAGCATGAGTGCGAAAAGTGGTTTTCTATGTCAGCACAAGTGTGGAGAGTGGTTTTCAATGCTAGCACGAGTGCGAAAAGTGGTTTTCTATGTCAGCACAAGTGTGGAAAGTGGTTTTGCAACACTAACCCAAGTGCAAAAAGTGGTTTTCAATGCCAGCACAAGTGAAAAAAGTGGTTCTGCAACACCAGCTCAAGTGCAGAAAGAGGTTTTCAACACCAACACTTGTGCGAAAAGTGGTTTTCTATGTCAGCACAAGTGTGGAAAGTAGTATTCAATGCTAGCACGAGTGCGAAAAGTGGTTTTCAATGCCATCACAAGTGTGGAAAGTGGTTTTCAACACCAACACTTGTGCGTAAAGTGGTTTTCAATGCTAGAACGTGTGTGAAAAGTGGTTTTGCAACACTAAACCAAATGCGAAAAGTGGTTTTCAACACTAGCACAAATGCAAAAAGTGGTTTTCAACACTAACCAAAGTGCGAAAAGTTGTTTTCAACACCAGCACAAGTGCGGAAAGCAGTTTTGCAACATGAGCACAAGTGCAGAACGTGGTTTTCAACACGAGCGCAAGTGTGGAAAGTGGTTTTGCAACACTAGCTCAAGTGCGGAGAGTGGTTTTCAAACGCCAGCACAAGTGCGAAAAGTGGTTTTGCAACACTAACACAAGTGAGACAAGTGGTTTTGCAACACTAACACAAGTGAGACAAGTGGTTTTGCAACACGAGCACGAGTGCGGAAAGTGGTTTTCAACACCAACACTTGTGCGGAAAGCAGTTTTGCAACACAAGCACAAGTGCAGAACGTGGTTTTCAACACTAGCGCAAGTGTGGAAAGTGGTTTTGCAACACTAGCTCAAGTGCGGAGAGTGGTTTTCAAACGCCAGCACAAGTGCGAAAAGTGGTTTTGCAACACTAACACAAGTGAGACAAGTGGTTTTGCAACACTAACACAAGTGAGACAAGTGGTTTTGCAACACTAACAGATGTGCAAAAAGTGGTTTTGAACACTAACAGGAGCACGAAAAGTGGTTTTCAATGCCAGCACAATTGAAAAAAGTGGTTTTGCAACACGAACACAAGTGAGACAAGTGGTTTTGCAACACTAACACAAGTGAAAAAAGTGGTTTTGAACACCAACAGGAGCACGAAAAGTGGTTTTCAAATGCCAGCACAAGTACGAAAAGTGGTTTTGCAACACTAACACAAGTGAGACAAGTGGTTTTGCAACACTAACAGAAGTGCAAAAAGTGGTTTTGAACACTAACAGGAGCGCGAAAAGTGGTTTTCAACACGAGAAGAAGTGCGAAAAGTGGTTTTCAATGCCAGCACAATTGCAAAAAGTGGTTCTGCAACACGAGCTCAAGTGCGGAAAGTGGTTTTCAACGCCAGCACAAGTGCGGAAGTGGTTCTGCAACACTAGCGCAAGTGCAGAAAGTGGTTTTCAACGCCAGCACAAGTGTGGAAAGTGGTTTTGCAACACTAACATAAGTGCAAAAAGTGGTATTCAATGCCAGCACAAGTGCGGAAAGTAGTTCTGCAACACCAGCTCATGTGCGGAAAGTGGTTTTCAACACCAGCGCGTAAAGTGGTTTTCAATGCTAACACGAGTGCGAAAAGTGGTTTTGCAATACTAAACCAAATGCGAAAAGTGGTTTTCAACAAGGGGCATGAGTATTGAAAGTGGTTTTAAACGCCAGCATAAGTGTGGAAATTGGTTTTCAACATGAGCACAAGTGCGATAAGTGGTTTTGCAAAAATACCCAATTGCGAAAAGTGGTTTTCAATACGAGCACGAGTGCGGAAAGTGGTTTTTGCAACAATAACACCAGTGAGAAAAGTGGTTTTGCAACACGAACACGAATGCGGAAAGTGGTTTTCAACACCAACACTTGTGCGTAAAGTGGTTTTCAATGCTAGCACGAGTGTGAAAAGTGGTTTTGCAATACTCAGCCAAATGCGAAAAGTGGTTTTCAACACTAGCACAAGTGCAAAAAGTGGTTTTCAACACCAGCACAAGTGCGGCAAGCAGTTTTGCAACACAAGCACAGAACGTGGTTTTCAACACGAGCGCAAGTGTGGAAAGTGGTTTTGCAACACTAGCTCAAGTGCGGAGAGCGGTTTTCAAACGCCAGCACAAATGCGAAAAGTGGTTTTGCAAAATTAACACAAGTGAGACAAGTGGTTTTGCAACACTAACACAAGTGCAAAAAGTGGTTTTGAACACTAGCAGAAGTGCGAAAAGTGGTTTTGCAACACTAACACGAGTGCAAAAAGTGGTATTCAATGCCAGCACAAGTGCGGAAAGTAGTTCTACAACACCAGCTCAAGTGCGGAAAGTGGTTTTCAACAACAACACAAGTGTGAAAAGTGGTTTTGCAACACTAAAACAAGTGCGAAAAGTGGTTTTGCAACACTAGCACGAGTGCGGAAAGTGGTTTTCAACACCAACACTTGTGCGTAAAGTGGTTTTCAATGTGAGCACGAGTGCGAAAAGTGGTTTTGCAATACTAAACCAAATGCGAAAAGTGGTTTTCAACAAGAGGCATGAGTGCTAAAAGTGGTTTTCAACACAAGCACGATTGCGGAAAGTGGTTTTCAATACCAGCACAAGTGTGGAAATTGGTTTTGCAACACTAAGACAAATGCGATTTGTGGTTTTTCAACACTAGCGCAAGTGCGAAAAGTGATTTTGCAACACGAGCACGAGTGCTGAAAGTGGTTTTCAACACCAACACTTGTGCGTGGAGTGGTTTTCAACACTAGCACGAGTGCGGAAAGTGCTTTTTGCAACAATAACACAAATGTGAATAAGGGCTTACAACACGAGCACGAGTGCGGAAAGTGTTTTTCAAAACTAACACAATTGCAAAAAGTGGTTTTGCAACACTCGCTCAAGTGCGGAGAGTGGTTTTCAAACGCCAGCACAAGTGCGAAAAGTGGTTTTGCAACACTAACACAAGTGAGACAAGTGGTTTTGCAATACTAATACAAGTGCAAAAAGTGGTTTTGAACACTAACAGGAGCGCGAAATGTGGTTTTCAACACGAGCAGAGGTGCGAAAAGTGGTTTTCAACACCAGCCCAAGTGCGGAAAGTGGTTTTGCAAAACTAGCACATGTGTGAAAATTGGTTTTCAATGTCAGCACAAGTGTGAAAAGTGGTTTTGCAACACCAACACAAGTGCAAAAAGTGGTTTTCAATGCCAGCACAAGTGCAAAAAGTGCTTCTGTAACACTACCTCAAGTGTGGAAAGTGGTTTTCAACGCCAGCACAAGTGTGGAAAGTGGTTCTGCAACACTAGCGCAAGTGCAGAAAGTGGTTTTCAACACCAGCACAAGTGTGGAAAGTGGTTTTACAACACTAACACAAGTGCGAAAAGTGGTTTTGCAACACTAACACAAGTGCGAAAAGTGGTTTTGCAACTAACACAAGTGCGAAAGTGGTTTTGCAACACCAGCACGAGTGCGGAAAGTGGTTTTCAACACCAACACTTGTGCGTAAAGTGGTTTTCTATGCAAGCACGAGTGCTTAAAGTGTTTTTGCAATACTAAACCAAATGCGAAAAGTGGTTTTCAACAAGGGGCATGAGCGCTGAACGTGGTTTTCAACACCAGCATAAGTGTGGAAATTGGTTTTCAACATGAGCACAAGTGCGATAAGTGGTTTTGCAACACTAACCCAATTGCGAAAAGTGGTTTTCAACACTAGCACGAGTGCGGAAAGTGGTTTTCAATACCAGCACAAGTGTGGAAATTGGTTTTGCAACACTAAGACAAATGCGAATTGTGGTTTTTCAACACGAGCACAAGTGCGAAAAGTGGTTTTGCAACACTAACACAAGTGTGAAAGTGGTTTTGCAACACTAACACAAGTGGTTTTCAATGCCAGTACGACTGCGGAAAGTGGTTTTTGCAACAATAACACAAGTGCGAAAAGTGATTTTGCAACACGAGCACGAGTGCGGAAAGTGGTTTTCAACACCAACACTTGTGCGTAAAGTGGTTTTCAACACTAGTACGAGCGCGGAAAGTGGTTTTTGCAACAATAACACAAGTGCGAAAAGTGGTTTTGCAACACGAGCACGAGTGCAAAAAGTGGTTTTGCAAAACTAAGCCAAATGCGAAAAGTGGTTTTCAACACGAACACGGGTGCTGAAAGTGGTTTTCAACGGCAGCAGAAGTGTGGAAATTGGGTTTTGCAACACCAACACAAATGCAAATAATGGTTTACAACACTAGCACAAGTGCAGAAAGTGGTTTGCAACACGAACACAAGTGCGCAAAGAGGTTTTCAACACCAACATTTGTGCGTAAAGTGGTTTTCAATGCCAGCACGAGTGCGAAAAGTGGTTTTCTATGTCAGCACAAGTGTGGAGAGTGGTTTTCAACACGAGCATGAGTGCTGAAAGTGGTTTTCAACGCCAGCATAAGTGTGGAAATTGGTTTTCAACACCAACACTTGTGCGTGGAGTGGTTTTCAACACTAGCACGAGCGCGGAAAGTGCTTTTTGCAACAATAACACAAATGTGAATGAGGGTTTACAACACGAGCACGAGTGCGGAGAGTGGTTTTCAAACGCCAGCACAAGTGCGAAAAGTGGTTTTGCAAAACTAACACAAGTGAGACAAGTGGTTTTGCAACACTAACACAAGTGCAAAAAGTGGTTTTGAACACCAGCAGAAGTGCGAAAAGTGGTTTTGCAACACTAACACGAGTGCAAAAAGTGGTATTCAATGCCAGCACAAGTGCGGAAAGTAGTTCTACAACACCAGCTCAAGTGCAGAAAGTGGTTTTCAACAACAACACAAGTGTGAAAAGTGGTTTTGCAACACTAAAACAAGTGCGAAAAGTGGTTTTGCAACACTAGCACGAGTGCGGAAAGTGGTTTTCAACACCAACACTTGTGCGTAAAGTGGTTTTCAATGTGAGCACGAGTGCGAAAAGTGGTTTTGCAAAACTAAACCAAATGCGAAAAGTGGTTTTCAACAAGAGGCATGAGTGCTAAAAGTGGTTTTCAACAAGAGGCATGAGTGCTAAAAGTGGTTTTCAACACAAGCACGATTGCGGAAAGTGGTTTTCAATACCAGCACAAGTGTGGAAATTGGTTTTGCAACACTAAGACAAATGCGATTTGTGGTTTTTCAACACTAGCGCAAGAGCGAAAAGTGATTTTGCAACACGAGCACGAGTGCTGAAAGTGGTTTTCAACACCAACACTTGTGCGTGGAGTGGTTTTCAACACTAGCACGAGCGCGGAAAGTGCTTTTTGCAACAATAACACAAATGTGAATAAGGGCTTACAACACGAGCACGAGTGCGGCAAGTGTTTTTCAAAACTAACACAATTGCAAAAAGTGGTTTTGCAACACTAACACAAGTGAGACAAGTGGTTTTGCAATACTAATACAAGTGCAAAAAGTGGTTTTGAACACTAACAGGAGCGCGAAATGTGGTTTTCAACACGAGCAGAAGTGCGAAAAGTGGTTTTCAACACCAGCCCAAGTGCGGAAAGTGGTTTTGCAAAACCAGCACATGTGTGAAAATTGGTTTTCAATGTCAGCACAAGTGTGGAAAGTGGTTTTACAACACTAACACAAGTGCAAAAAGTGGTTTTCAATGCCAGCACAAGTGCAAAAAGTGCTTCTGTAACACTCGCTCAAGTGCGGAGAGTGGTTTTCAACGCCAGCACAAGTGTGGAAAGTGGTTCTGCAACACTAGCGCAAGTGCAGAAAGTGGTTGTCAACACCAGCACAAGTGTGGAAAGTGGTTTTACAACACTAACACAAGTACGAAAAGTGGTTTTGCAACTAACACAAGTGCAAAAGTGGTTTTGCAACACCAGCACGAGTGCGGAAAGTGGTTTTCAACACCAACACTTGTGCGTAAAGTGGTTTTCAATGCAAGCACGAGTGCGAAAAGTGTTTTTGCAATACTAAACCAAATGCGAAAAGTGGTTTTCAACAAGGGGCATGAGCGCTGAAAGTGGTTTTCAACGCCAGCATAAGCGTGGAAATTGGTTTTCAACATGAGCACAAGTGCGATAAGTGGTTTTGCAACACTAACCCAATTGCGAAAAGTGGTTTTCAACACTAGCACGAGTGCGGAAAGTGGTTTTCAATACCAGCACAAGTGTGGAAATTGGTTTTGCAACACTAAGACAAATGCGAATTGTGGTTTTTCAACACGAGCACAAGTGCGAAAAGTGGTTTTGCAACACTAACACAAGTGTGAAAGTGGTTTTGCAACACTAACACAAGTGGTTTTCAATGCCAGTACGACTGTGGAAAGTGGTTTTTGCAACAATAACACAAGAGCAAAAAAGTGATTTTGCAACACGAGCACGAGTGTGGAAAGTGGTTTTCAACACCAACACTTGTGCGTAAAGTGGTTTTCAACACTAGCACGGGCACGGAAAGTGGTTTTTGCAACAATAACACAAGTGCGAAAAGTGGTTTTGCAAGACGAGCACGAGTGCAAAAAGTGGTTTTGCAAAACTAAGCCAAATGCGAAAAGTGGTTTTCAACACGAACACGGGTGCTGAAAGTGGTTTTCAACGGCAGCAGAAGTGTGGAAATTTGGTTTTGCAACACCAACACAAATGCGAATAATGGTTTACAACACCAGCACAAGTGCGGAAAGTGGTTTGCAACACGAACACAAGTGCGGAAAGAGGTTTTCAACACCAACATTTGTGCGTAAAGTGGTTTTCAATGCCAGCACGAGTGCGAAAAGTGGTTTTCTATGTCAGCACAAGTGTGGAGAGTGGTTTTCAACACGAGCATGAGTGCTGAAAGTGGTTTTCAACGCCAGCATAAGTGTGGAAATTGGTTTTCAACACCAACACTTGTGCGTGGAGTGGTTTTCAACACTAGCACGAGCGCCGAAAGTGCTTTTTGCAACAATAACACAAATGTGAATAAGGGTTTACAACACGAGCACGAGTGCGGAAAGTGGTTTTCAAAACTAACACAATTGCAAAAAGTGGTTTTGCAACACTAGCTCAAGTGCGGAGAGTGGTTTTCAAACGCCAGCACAAGTGCGAAAAGTGGTTTTGCAACACTAACACAAGTGAAACAAGTGGTTTTGCAATACTAATACAAGTGCAAAAAGTGGTTTTGAACACTAACAGGAGCGCGAAAAGTGGTTTTCAACACGAGCAGAAGTGCGAAAAGTGGTTTTCAACACCAGCCCAAGTGCGGAAAGTGGTTTTGCAAAACTAGCACATGTGTGAAAAATGGTTTTCAATGTCAGCACAAGTGTGGAAAGTGGTTTTGCAACACTAACACAAGTGCAAAAAGTGGTTTTCAATGCCAGCACAAGTGCAAAAAGTGGTTCTGTAACACTAGCTCAAGTGCGGAAAGTGGTTTTCAACGCCAGCACAAGTGCGGAAAGTGGTTCTGCAACACTAGCGCAAGTGCAGAAAGTGGTTTTCAACACCAGCACAAGTGTGGAAAGTGGTTTTACAACACTAACACAAGTGAGAAAGTGGTTTTGCAACACTAGAGCAAGTGCAGAAAGTGGTTTTCAACACCAGCACGAGTGCGGAAAGTGGTTTTCAACACCAACACTTGTGCGTAAAGTGGTTGTCAATGCAAGCACGAGTGCGAAAAGTGTTTTTGCAATACTAAACCAAATGCGAAAAGTGGTTTTCAACAAGGGGCATGAGTGCTGAAAGTGGTTTTCAACGCCAGCATAAGTGTGGGAATTGGTTTTCAACATGAGCACAAGTGCGATAAGTGGTTTTGCAACACTAACCCAATTGCGAAAAGTGGTTTTCAACACTAGCACGAGTGCAGAAAGTGGTTTTCAATACCAGCACAAGTGTGGAAATTGGTTTTGCAACACTAAGACAAATGCGAATTGTGGTTTTTCAACACGAGCACAAGTGCGAAAAGTGGTTTTGCAACACTAACACAAGTGTGAAAGTGGTTTTGCAACACTAACACAAGTGGTTTTCAATGCCAGTTCGACTGCGGAAAGTGGTTTTTGCAACAATAACACAAGTGCGAAAAGTGATTTTGCAACACGAGCACGAGTGCGGAAAGTGGTTTTCAACACCAACACTTGTGCGTAAAGTGGTTTTCAACACTAGCACGAGCGTGGAAAGTGGTTTTTGCAACAATAACACAAGTGCGAAAAGTGGTTTTGCAACACGAGCACGAGTGCAAAAAGTGGTTTTGCAAAACTAAGCCAAATGCGAAAGGTGGTTTTCAACATGAACACCAGTGCTGAAAGTGGTTTTCAACGGCAGCAGAAGTGTGGAAATTGGGTTTTGCAAGACCAACACAAATGCGAATAATGGTTTACAACACTAGCACAAGTGCGGAAAGTGGTTTGCAACACGAACACAAGTGCGGAAAGAGGTTTTCAACACCAACTTTGTGCGTAAAGTGGTTTTCAATGCCAGCATGAGTGCGAAAAGTGGTTTTCTATGTCAGCACAAGTGTGGAGAGTGGTTTTCAATGCTAGCACGAGTGCGAAAAGTGGTTTTCTATGTCAGCACAAGTGTGGAAAGTGGTTTTGCAACACTAACCCAAGTGCAAAAAGTGGTTTTCAATGCCAGCACAAGTGAAAAAAGTGGTTCTGCAACACCAGCTCAAGTGCAGAAAGAGGTTTTCAACACCAACACTTGTGCGAAAAGTGGTTTTCTATGTCAGCACAAGTGTGGAAAGTAGTATTCAATGCTAGCACGAGTGCGAAAAGTGGTTTTCAATGCCATCACAAGTGTGGAAAGTGGTTTTCAACACCAACACTTGTGCGTAAAGTGGTTTTCAATGCTAGAACGTGTGTGAAAAGTGGTTTTGCAACACTAAACCAAATGCGAAAAGTGGTTTTCAACACTAGCACAAATGCAAAAAGTGGTTTTCAACACGAACCAAAGTGCGAAAAGTTGTTTTCAACACCAGCACAAGTGCGGAAAGCAGTTTTGCAACACGAGCACAAGTGCAGAACGTGGTTTTCAACACGAGCGCAAGTGTGGAAAGTGGTTTTGCAACACTAGCTCAAGTGCGGAGAGTGGTTTTCAAACGCCAGCACAAGTGCGAAAAGTGGTTTTGCAACACTAACACAAGTGAGACAAGTGGTTTTGCAACACTAACACAAGTGAGACAAGTGGTTTTGCAACACGAGCACGAGTGCGGAAAGTGGTTTTCAACACCAACACTTGTGCGGAAAGCAGTTTTGCAACACAAGCACAAGTGCAGAACGTGGTTTTCAACACGAGCGCAAGTGTGGAAAGTGGTTTTGCAACACTAACACAAGTGAGACAAGTGGTTTTGCAACACTAACACAAGTGAGACAAGTGGTTTTGCAACACTAACAGATGTGCAAAAAGTGGTTTTGAACACTAACAGGAGCACGAAAAGTGGTTTTCAATGCCAGCACAATTGAAAAAAGTGGTTTTGCAACACGAACACAAGTGAGACAAGTGGTTTTGCAACACTAACATAAGTGAAAAAAGTGGTTTTGAACACCAACAGGAGCACGAAAAGTGGTTTTCAAATGCCAGCACAAGTACGAAAAGTGGTTTTGCAACACTAACACAAGTGAGACAAGTGGTTTTGCAACACTAACAGAAGTGCAAAAAGTGGTTTTGAACACTAACAGGAGCGCGAAAAGTGGTTTTCAACACGAGAAGAAGTGCAAAAAGTGGTTTTCAATGCCAGCACAATTGCAAAAAGTGGTTCTGCAACACGAGCTCAAGTGCGGAAAGTGGTTTTCAACGCCAGCACAAGTGCGGAAAGTGGTTCTGCAACACTAGCGCAAGTGCAGAAAGTGGTTTTCAACGCCAGCACAAGTGTGGAAAGTGGTTTTGCAACACTAACATAAGTGCAAAAAGTGGTATTCAATGCCAGCACAAGTGCGGAAAGTAGTTCTGCAACACCAGCTCATGTGCGGAAAGTGGTTTTCAACACCAGCGCGTAAAGTGGTTTTCAATGCTAACACGAGTGCGAAAAGTGGTTTTGCAATACTAAACCAAATGCGAAAAGTGGTTTTCAACAAGGGGCATGAGTATTGAAAGTGGTTTTAAACGCCAGCATAAGTGTGGAAATTGGTTTTCAACATGAGCACAAGTGCGATAAGTGGTTTTGCAAAAATACCCAATTGCGAAAAGTGGTTTTCAATACGAGCACGAGTGCGGAAAGTGGTTTTTGCAACAATAACACCAGTGAGAAAAGTGGTTTTGCAACACGAGCACGAATGCGGAAAGTGGTTTTCAACACCAACACTTGTGCGTAAAGTGGTTTTCAATGCTAGCACGAGTGTGAAAAGTGGTTTTGCAATACTCAGCCAAATGCGAAAAGTGGTTTTCAACACTAGCACAAGTGCAAAAAGTGGTTTTCAACACCAGCACAAGTGCGGCAAGCAGTTTTGCAACACAAGCACAGAACGTGGTTTTCAACACGAGCGCAAGTGTGGAAAGTGGTTTTGCAACACTAGCTCAAGTGCGGAGAGCGGTTTTCAAACGCCAGCACAAGTGCGAAAAGTGGTTTTGCAAAACTAACACAAGTGAGACAAGTGGTTTTGCAACACTAACACAAGTGCAAAAAGTGGTTTTGAACACTAGCAGAAGTGCGAAAAGTGGTTTTGCAACACGAGCACGAGTGCGGAAAGTGGTTTTCAACACCAACACTTGTGCGTAAAGTGGTTTTCAATGCTAGCACGAGTGTGAAAAGTGGTTTTGCAATACTAAGCCAAATGCGAAAAGTGGTTTTCAACACTAGCACAAGTGCAAAAAGTGGTTTTCAACACCAGCACAAGTGCGGCAAGCAATTTTGCAACACAAGCACAGAACGTGGTTTTCAACACGAGCGCAAGTGTGGAAAGTGGTTTTGCAACACTAGCTCAAGTGCGGAGAGCGGTTTTCAAACGCCAGCACAAGTGCGAAAAGTGGTTTTGCAAAACTAACACAAGTGAGACAAGTGGTTTTGCAACACTAACACAAGTGCAAAAAGTGGTTTTGAACACTAGCAGAAGTGCGAAAAGTGGTTTTGCAACACTAACACGAGTGCAAAAAGTGGTATTCAATGCCAGCACAAGTGCGGAAAGTAGTTCTACAACACCAGCTCAAGTGCGGAAAGTGGTTTTCAACAACAACACAAGTGTGAAAAGTGGTTTTGCAACACTAAAACAAGTGCGAAAAGTGGTTTTGCAACACTAGCACGAGTGCGGAAAGTGGTTTTCAACACCAACACTTGTGCGTAAAGTGGTTTTCAATGTGAGCACGAGTGCGAAAAGTGGTTTTGCAATACTAAACCAAATGCGAAAAGTGGATTTCAACAAGAGGCATGAGTGCTAAAAGTGGTTTTCAACACAAGCACGATTGCGGAAAGTGGTTTTCAATACCAGCACAAGTGTGGAAATTGGTTTTGCAACACTAAGACAAATGCGATTTGTGGTTTTTCAACACTAGCGCAAGTGCGAAAAGTGATTTTGCAACACGAGCACGAGTGCTGAAAGTGGTTTTCAACACCAACACTTGTGCGTGGAGTGGTTTTCAACACTAGCACGAGCGCGGAAAGTGCTTTTTGCAACAATAACACAAATGTGAATAAGGGCTTACAACACGAGCACGAGTGCGGCAAGTGTTTTTCAAAACTAACACAATTGCAAAAAGTGGTTTTGCAACACTAGCTCAAGTGCGGAGAGTGGTTTTCAAACGCCAGCACAAGTGCGAAAAGTGGTTTTGCAACACTAACACAAGTGAGACAAGTGGTTTTGCAATACTAATACAAGTGCAAAAAGTGGTTTTGAACACTAACAGGAGCGCGAAATGTGGTTTTCAACACGAGCAGAAGTGCGAAAAGTGGTTTTCAACACCAGCCCAAGTGCGGAAAGTGGTTTTGCAAAACTAGCACATGTGTGAAAATTGGTTTTCAATGTCAGCACAAGTGTGAAAAGTGGTTTTGCAACACTAACACAAGTGCAAAAAGTGGTTTTCAATGCCAGCACAAGTGCAAAAAGTGCTTCTGTAACACTAGCTCAAGTGTGGAAAGTGGTTTTCAACGCCAGCACAAGTGTGGAAAGTGGTTCTGCAACACTAGTGCAAGTGCAGAAAGTGGTTTTCAACACCAGCACAAGTGCGAAAAGTGGTTTTGCAACACTAACACAAGTGCGAAAAGTGGTTTTGCAACTAACACAAGTGCGAAAGTGGTTTTGCAACACCAGCACGAGTGCGGAAAGTGGTTTTCAACACCAACACTTGTGCGTAAAGTGGTTTTCTATGCAAGCACGAGTGCTTAAAGTGTTTTTGCAATACTAAACCAAATGCGAAAAGTGGTTTTCAACAAGGGGCATGAGCGCTGAAAGTGGTTTTCAACACCAGCATAAGTGTGGAAATTGGTTTTCAACATGAGCACAAGTGCGATAAGTGGTTTTGCAACACTAACCCAATTGCGAAAAGTGGTTTTCAACACTAGCACGAGTGCGGAAAGTGGTTTTCAATACCAGCACAAGTGTGGAAATTGGTTTTGCAACACTAAGACAAATGCGAATTGTGGTTTTTCAACACGAGCACAAGTGCGAAAAGTGGTTTTGCAACACTAACACAAGTGTGAAAGTGGTTTTGCAACACTAACACAAGTGGTTTTCAATGCCAGTACGACTGTGGAAAGTGGTTTTTGCAACAATAACACAAGTGCGAAAAGTGATTTTGCAACACGAGCACGAGTGCGGAAAGTGGTTTTCAACACCAACACTTGTGCGTAAAGTGGTTTTCAACACTAGTACGAGCGCGGAAAGTGGTTTTTGCAACAATAACACAAGTGCGAAAAGTGGTTTTGCAAAACTAAGCCAAATGCGAAAAGTGGTTTTCAACACGAACACGGGTGCTGAAAGTGGTTTTCAACGGCAGCAGAAGTGTGGAAATTGGGTTTTGCAACACCAACACAAATGCAAATAATGGTTTACAACACTAGCACAAGTGCAGAAAGTGGTTTGCAACACGAACACAAGTGCGCAAAGAGGTTTTCAACACCAACATTTGTGCGTAAAGTGGTTTTCAATGCCAGCACGAGTGCGAAAAGTGGTTTTCTATGTCAGCACAAGTGTGGAGAGTGGTTTTCAACACGAGCATGAGTGCTGAAAGTGGTTTTCAACGCCAGCATAAGTGTGGAAATTGGTTTTCAACACCAACACTTGTGCGTGGAGTGGTTTTCAACACTAGCATGTGCGCGGAAAGTGCTTTTTGCAACAATCTCTATATAATTCCAGCAATCTCTGTGTGTGTGTGTGTGTGTGTGTGTGTGTCTGTCTGTATGCGACCGCTGTTTCTCGACAACTACCGGTCCGATATACTTGAAACTTGCCAGGTATATTGCTGGGGACCCGAGGATGTGCCTTTTCAAGGTTTGAAATTAATCGGACAAGTGGTTCCCAAGGTATGGTCACCGTACTCGCAAGCCGTTCGCTTTGGCTTTGCGAATGGACCAAACCATTTCATGTAAATAGAGGGGGGGGATTGGCCTCTACACAGCCTCTCTGGATGTTAACTTTGCCAAAAACAAGAAAATAAAAACAACCGTTAGTTTAATTGGTCTATTATAGTTCTATTAAAGATGATAGGTTAATAATTTAATATTGAGAATTTGTGCTTCCCAAGTTATGGTCTCTCACATTCGCCTATATTTTCTTGCTCCGTATTCTGTGGTCGTTTCTGACACGTGGTGTCAAAAAAATTTTTTTGTTGTTGTTGTTGTTGTTGTTGTTGTTGTTGTTCTCTTCTCTTTTCTTTGTTTTCCCTTGCGAAAAGATAAAATACGTTTGCGATAATTGAATAATTGGCCATTACAACTAAATTGTTTTCCCTTGCGAAAAGATAAAATACGTTTGCGATTGGCCATTAAAACTAAATTGCGAATAATCGTAATTCTGGCACGTGGTTTCAAAACTTTTTTCCTTTTGCACGCACGTACGGGCAAGCACGTACGGGCAAGCACGTACGGGCAAGCACGTACGGGCACGCACGTACGGGCACGCACGTACGGGCACGCCCTAGTAACACAAATGTGAATAAGGGTTTACAACACGAGCACGAGTGCGGAGAGTGGTTTTCAAACGCCAGCACAAGTGCGAAAAGTGGTTTTGCAACATTAACACAAGTGAGACAAGTGGTTTTGCAATACTAATACAAGTGCAAAAAGTGGTTTTGAACACTAACAGGAGCGCGAAAAGTGGTTTTCAACACGAGCAGAAGTGCGAAAAGTGGTTTTCAACACCAGCCCAAGTGCGGAAAGTGGTTTTGCAAAACTAGCACATGTGTGAAAAATGGTTTTCAATGTCAGCACAAGTGTGGAAAGTGGTTTTGCAACACGAACACAAGTGCAAAAAGTGGTTTTCAATGCCAGCACAAGTGCAAAAAGTGGTTCTGCAACACAAGCGCAAGTGCAGAAAGTGGTTTTCAACACCAGCACAAGTGTGGAAAGTGGTTTTACAACACTAACACAAGTGCGAAAAGTGGTTTTGCAACACTAACACAAGTGCAAAAAGTGGTTTTGCAACTAACACAAGTGCGAAAGTGGTTTTGCAACACTAGCACGAGTGCGGAAAGTGGTTTTCAACACCAACACTTGTGCGTAAAGTGGTTTTCAATGCAAGCACGAGTGCGAAAAGTGTTTTTGCAATACTAAACCAAATGCGAAAAGTGGTTTTCAACAAGGGGCATGAGTGCTGAAAGTGGTTTTCAACGCCAGCATAAGTGTGGAAATTGGTTTTCAACATGAGCACAAGTGCGATAAGTGGTTTTGCAACACTAACCCAATTGCGAAAAGTGGTTTTCAACACTAGCACGAGTGCGGAAAGTGGTTTTCAATACCAGCACAAGTGTGGAAATTGGTTTTGCAACACTAAGACAAACGCGAATTGTGGTTTTTCAACACGAGCACAAGTGCGAAAAGTGGTTTTGCAACACTAACACAAGTGTGAAAGTGGTTTTGCAACACTAACACAAGTGGTTTTCAATGCCAGTTCGACTGCGGAAAGTGGTTTTTGCAACAATAACACAAGTGCGAAAAGTGATTTTGCAAACGAGCACGAGTGCGGAAAGTGGTTTTCAACACCAACACTTGTGCGTAAAGTGGTTTTCAACACTAGCACGAGTGCGGAAAGTGGTTTTTGCAACAATAACACAAGTGCGAAAAGTGGTTTTGCAACACGAGCACGAGTGCAAAAAGTGGTTTTGCAAAACTAAGCCAAATGCGAAAAGTGGTTTTCAACACGAACACCAGTGCTGAAAGTGGTTTTCAACGGCAGCAGAAGTGTGGAAATTGGGTTTTGCAACACCAACACAAATGCGAATAATGGTTTACAACACTAGCACAAGTGCGGAAAGTGGTTTGCAACACGAACACAAGTGCGGAAAGAGGTTTTCAACACCAACATTTGTGCGTAAAGTGGTTTTGCCAGCACGAGTGCGAAAAGTGGTTTTCTATGTCAGCACAAGTGTGGAGAGTGGTTTTCAATGCTAGCACGAGTGCGAAAAGTGGTTTTCTATGTCAGCACAAGTGTGGAAAATGGTTTTGCAACACCAGCTCAAGTGCAGAAAGAGGTTTTCAACACCAACACTTGTGTGAAAAGTAGTTTTCTATGTCAGCACAAGTGTGGAAAGTAGTATTCAATGCTAGTACGAGTGCGAAAAGTGGTTTTCAATGCCATCACAAGTGTGGAAAGTGGTTTTCAACACCAACACTTGTGCGTAAAGTGGTTTTCAATGCTAGCACGTGTGTGAAAAGTGGTTTTGCAATACTAAACCAAATGCGAAAAGTGGTTTTCAACACTAGCACAAGTGCAAAAAGTGGTTTTCAACACTAACCAAAGTGCGAAAAGTTGTTTTCAACACTAGCACGAGCGCGGAAAGTGCTTTTTGCAACAATAACACAAATGTGAATAAGGGTTTACAACACGAGCACGAGTGCGGAGAGTGGTTTTCAAACGCCAGCACAAGTGCGAAAAGTGGTTTTGCAAAACTAACACAAGTGAGACAAGTGGTTTTGCAACACTAACACAAGTGCAAAAAGTGGTTTTGAACACCAGCAGAAGTGCGAAAAGTGGTTTTGCAACACTAACACGAGTGCAAAAAGTGGTATTCAATGCCAGCACAAGTGCGGAAAGTAGTTCTACAACACCAGCTCAAGTGCGGAAAGTGGTTTTCAACAACAACACAAGTGTGAAAAGTGGTTTTGCAACACTAAAACAAGTGCGAAAAGTGGTTTTGCAACACTAGCACGAGTGCGGAAAGTGGTTTTCAACACCAACACTTGTGCGTAAAGTGGTTTTCAATGTGAGCACGAGTGCGAAAAGTGGTTTTGCAAAACTAAACCAAATGCTAAAAGTGGTTTTCAACAAGAGGCATGAGTGCTAAAAGTGGTTTTCAACACAAGCACGATTGCGGAAAGTGGTTTTCAATACCAGCACAAGTGTGGAAATTGGTTTTGCAACACTAAGACAAATGCGATTTGTGGTTTTTCAACACTAGCGCAAGTGCGAAAAGTGATTTTGCAACACGAGCACGAGTGCTGAAAGTGGTTTTCAACACCAACACTTGTGCGTGGAGTGCTTTTCAACACTAGCACGAGCGCGGAAAGTGCTTTTTGCAACAATAACACAAATGTGAATAAGGGCTTACAACACGAGCACGAGTGCGGCAAGTGTTTTTCAAAACTAACACAATTGCAAAAAGTGGTTTTGCAACACTAACACAAGTGAGACAAGTGGTTTTGCAATACTAATACAAGTGCAAAAAGTGGTTTTGAACACTAACAGGAGCGCGAAATGTGGTTTTCAACACGAGCAGAAGTGCGAAAAGTGGTTTTCAACACCAGCCCAAGTGCGGAAAGTGGTTTTGCAAAACCAGCACATGTGTGAAAATTGGTTTTCAATGTCAGCACAAGTGTGGAAAGTGGTTTTACAACACTAACACAAGTGCAAAAAGTGGTTTTCAATGCCAGCACAAGTGCAAAAAGTGCTTCTGTAACACTCGCTCAAGTGCGGAGAGTGGTTTTCAACGCCAGCACAAGTGTGGAAAGTGGTTCTGCAACACAAGCGCAAGTGCAGAAAGTGGTTGTCAACACCAGCACAAGTGTGGAAAGTGGTTTTACAACACTAACACAAGTACGAAAAGTGGTTTTGCAACTAACACAAGTGCAAAAGTGGTTTTGCAACACCAGCACGAGTGCGGAAAGTGGTTTTCAACACCAACACTTGTGCGTAAAGTGGTTTTCAATGCAAGCACGAGTGCGAAAAGTGTTTTTGCAATACTAAACCAAATGCGAAAAGTGGTTTTCAACAAGGGGCATGAGCGCTGAAAGTGGTTTTCAACGCCAGCATAAGCGTGGAAATTGGTTTTCAACATGAGCACAAGTGCGATAAGTGGTTTTGCAACACTAACCCAATTGCGAAAAGTGGTTTTCAACACTAGCACGAGTGCGGAAAGTGGTTTTCAATACCAGCACAAGTGCGAAAAGTGGTTTTGCAACACTAACACAAGTGTGAAAGTGGTTTTGCAACACTAACACAAGTGGTTTTCAATGCCAGTACGACTGCGGAAAGTGGTTTTTGCAACAATAACACAAGAGCAAAAAAGTGATTTTGCAACACGAGCACGAGTGTGGAAAGTGGTTTTCAACACCAACACTTGTGCGTAAAGTGGTTTTCAACACTAGCACGGGCACGGAAAGTGGTTTTTGCAACAATAACACAAGTGCGAAAAGTGGTTTTGCAACACGAGCACGAGTGCAAAAAGTGGTTTTGCAAAACTAAGCCAAATGCGAAAAGTGGTTTTCAACACGAACACGGGTGCTGAAAGTGGTTTTCAACGGCAGCAGAAGTGTGGAAATTTGGTTTTGCAACACCAACACAAATGCGAATAATGGTTTACAACACCAGCACAAGTGCGGAAAGTGGTTTGCAACACGAACACAAGTGCGGAAAGAGGTTTTCAACACCAACATTTGTGCGTAAAGTGGTTTTCAATGCCAGCACGAGTGCGAAAAGTGGTTTTCTATGTCAGCACAAGTGTGGAGAGTGGTTTTCAACACGAGCATGAGTGCTGAAAGTGGTTTTCAACGCCAGCATAAGTGTGGAAATTGGTTTTCAACACCAACACTTGTGCGTGGAGTGGTTTTCAACACTAGCACGAGCGCCGAAAGTGCTTTTTGCAACAATAACACAAATGTGAATAAGGGTTTACAACACGAGCACGAGTGCGGAAAGTGGTTTTCAAAACTAACACAATTGCAAAAAGTGGTTTTGCAACACTAGCTCAAGTGCGGAGAGTGGTTTTCAAACGCCAGCACAAGTGCGAAAAGTGGTTTTGCAACACTAACACAAGTGAAACAAGTGGTTTTGCAATACTAATACAAGTGCAAAAAGTGGTTTTGAACACTAACAGGAGCGCGAAAAGTGGTTTTCAACACGAGCAGAAGTGCGAAAAGTGGTTTTCAACACCAGCCCAAGTGCGGAAAGTGGTTTTGCAAAACTAGCACATGTGTGAAAAATGGTTTTCAATGTCAGCACAAGTGTGGAAAGTGGTTTTGCAACACTAACACAAGTGCAAAAAGTGGTTTTCAATGCCAGCACAAGTGCAAAAAGTGGTTCTGTAACACTAGCTCAAGTGCGGAAAGTGGTTTTCAACGCCAGCACAAGTGCGGAAAGTGGTTCTGCAACACTAGCGCAAGTGCAGAAAGTGGTTTTCAACACCAGCACAAGTGTGGAAAGTGGTTTTACAACACTAACACAAGTGCGAAAGTGGTTTTGCAACACTAGAGCAAGTGCAGAAAGTGGTTTTCAACACCAGCACGAGTGCGGAAAGTGGTTTTCAACACCAACACTTGTGCGTAAAGTGGTTGTCAATGCAAGCACGAGTGCGAAAAGTGTTTTTGCAATACTAAACCAAATGCGAAAAGTGGTTTTCAACAAGGGGCATGAGTGCTGAAAGTGGTTTTCAACGCCAGCATAAGTGTGGGAATTGGTTTTCAACATGAGCACAAGTGCGATAAGTGGTTTTGCAACACTAACCCAATTGCGAAGTGGTTTTCAACACTAGCACGAGTGCAGAAAGTGGTTTTCAATACCAGCACAAGTGTGGAAATTGGTTTTGCAACACTAAGACAAATGCGAATTGTGGTTTTTCAACACGAGCACAAGTGCGAAAAGTGGTTTTGCAACACTAACACAAGTGTGAAAGTGGTTTTGCAACACTAACACAAGTGGTTTTCAATGCCAGTTCGACTGCGGAAAGTGGTTTTTGCAACAATAACACAAGTGCGAAAAGTGATTTTGCAACACGAGCACGAGTGCGGAAAGTGGTTTTCAACACCAACACTTGTGCGTAAAGTGGTTTTCAACACTAGCACGAGCGTGGAAAGTGGTTTTTGCAACAATAACACAAGTGCGAAAAGTGGTTTTGCAACACGAGCACGAGTGCAAAAAGTGGTTTTGCAAAACTAAGCCAAATGCGAAAGGTGGTTTTCAACATGAACACCAGTGCTGAAAGTGGTTTTCAACGGCAGCAGAAGTGTGGAAATTGGGTTTTGCAAGACCAACACAAATGCGAATAATGGTTTACAACACTAGCACAAGTGCGGAAAGTGGTTTGCAACACGAACACAAGTGCGGAAAGAGGTTTTCAACACCAACTTTGTGCGTAAAGTGGTTTTCAATGCCAGCATGAGTGCGAAAAGTGGTTTTCTATGTCAGCACAAGTGTGGAGAGTGGTTTTCAATGCTAGCACGAGTGCGAAAAGTGGTTTTCTATGTCAGCACAAGTGTGGAAAGTGGTTTTGCAACACTAACCCAAGTGCAAAAAGTGGTTTTCAATGCCAGCACAAGTGAAAAAAGTGGTTCTGCAACACCAGCTCAAGTGCAGAAAGAGGTTTTCAACACCAACACTTGTGCGAAAAGTGGTTTTCTATGTCAGCACAAGTGTGGAAAGTAGTATTCAATGCTAGCACGAGTGCGAAAAGTGGTTTTCAATGCCATCACAAGTGTGGAAAGTGGTTTTCAACACCAACACTTGTGCGTAAAGTGGTTTTCAATGCTAGAACGTGTGTGAAAAGTGGTTTTGCAACACTAAACCAAATGCGAAAAGTGGTTTTCAACACTAGCACAAATGCAAAAAGTGGTTTTCAACACGAACCAAAGTGCGAAAAGTTGTTTTCAACACCAGCACAAGTGCGGAAAGCAGTTTTGCAACACGAGCACAAGTGCAGAACGTGGTTTTCAACACGAGCGCAAGTGTGGAAAGTGGTTTTGCAACACTAGCTCAAGTGCGGAGAGTGGTTTTCAAACGCCAGCACAAGTGCGAAAAGTGGTTTTGCAACACTAACACAAGTGAGACAAGTGGTTTTGCAACACTAACACAAGTGAGACAAGTGGTTTTGCAACACGAGCACGAGTGCGGAAAGTGGTTTTCAACACCAACACTTGTGCGGAAAGCAGTTTTGCAACACAAGCACAAGTGCAGAACGTGGATTTCAACACGAGCGCAAGTGTGGAAAGTGGTTTTGCAACACTAACACAAGTGAGACAAGTGGTTTTGCAACACTAACACAAGTGAAAAAAGTGGTTTTGAACACCAACAGGAGCACGAAAAGTGGTTTTCAAATGCCAGCACAAGTACGAAAAGTGGTTTTGCAACACTAACACAAGTGAGACAAGTGGTTTTGCAACACTAACAGAAGTGCAAAAAGTGGTTTTGAACACTAACAGGAGCGCGAAAAGTGGTTTTCAACACGAGAAGAAGTGCGAAAAGTGGTTTTCAATGCCAGCACAATTGCAAAAAGTGGTTCTGCAACACGAGCTCAAGTGCGGAAAGTGGTTTTCAACGCCAGCACAAGTGCGGAAGTGGTTCTGCAACACTAGCGCAAGTGCAGAAAGTGGTTTTCAACGCCAGCACAAGTGTGGAAAGTGGTTTTGCAACACTAACATAAGTGCAAAAAGTGGTATTCAATGCCAGCACAAGTGCGGAAAGTAGTTCTGCAACACCAGCTCATGTGCGGAAAGTGGTTTTCAACACCAGCGCGTAAAGTGGTTTTCAATGCTAACACGAGTGCGAAAAGTGGTTTTGCAATACTAAACCAAATGCGAAAAGTGGTTTTCAACAAGGGGCATGAGTATTGAAAGTGGTTTTAAACGCCAGCATAAGTGTGGAAATTGGTTTTCAACATGAGCACAAGTGCGATAAGTGGTTTTGCAAAAATACCCAATTGCGAAAAGTGGTTTTCAATACGAGCACGAGTGCGGAAAGTGGTTTTTGCAACAATAACACCAGTGAGAAAAGTGGTTTTGCAACACGAACACGAATGCGGAAAGTGGTTTTCAACACCAACACTTGTGCGTAAAGTGGTTTTCAATGCTAGCACGAGTGTGAAAAGTGGTTTTGCAATACTCAGCCAAATGCGAAAAGTGGTTTTCAACACTAGCACAAGTGCAAAAAGTGGTTTTCAACACCAGCACAAGTGCGGCAAGCAGTTTTGCAACACAAGCACAGAACGTGGTTTTCAACACGAGCGCAAGTGTGGAAAGTGGTTTTGCAACACTAGCTCAAGTGCGGAGAGCGGTTTTCAAACGCCAGCACAAATGCGAAAAGTGGTTTTGCAAAATTAACACAAGTGAGACAAGTGGTTTTGCAACACTAACACAAGTGCAAAAAGTGGTTTTGAACACTAGCAGAAGTGCGAAAAGTGGTTTTGCAACACTAACACGAGTGCAAAAAGTGGTATTCAATGCCAGCACAAGTGCGGAAAGTAGTTCTACAACACCAGCTCAAGTGCGGAAAGTGGTTTTCAACAACAACACAAGTGTGAAAAGTGGTTTTGCAACACTAAAACAAGTGCGAAAAGTGGTTTTGCAACACTAGCACGAGTGCGGAAAGTGGTTTTCAACACCAACACTTGTGCGTAAAGTGGTTTTCAATGTGAGCACGAGTGCGAAAAGTGGTTTTGCAATACTAAACCAAATGCGAAAAGTGGTTTTCAACAAGAGGCATGAGTGCTAAAAGTGGTTTTCAACACAAGCACGATTGCGGAAAGTGGTTTTCAATACCAGCACAAGTGTGGAAATTGGTTTTGCAACACTAAGACAAATGCGATTTGTGGTTTTTCAACACTAGCGCAAGTGCGAAAAGTGATTTTGCAACACGAGCACGAGTGCTGAAAGTGGTTTTCAACACCAACACTTGTGCGTGGAGTGGTTTTCAACACTAGCACGAGTGCGGAAAGTGCTTTTTGCAACAATAACACAAATGTGAATAAGGGCTTACAACACGAGCACGAGTGCGGAAAGTGTTTTTCAAAACTAACACAATTGCAAAAAGTGGTTTTGCAACACTCGCTCAAGTGCGGAGAGTGGTTTTCAAACGCCAGCACAAGTGCGAAAAGTGGTTTTGCAACACTAACACAAGTGAGACAAGTGGTTTTGCAATACTAATACAAGTGCAAAAAGTGGTTTTGAACACTAACAGGAGCGCGAAATGTGGTTTTCAACACGAGCAGAGGTGCGAAAAGTGGTTTTCAACACCAGCCCAAGTGCGGAAAGTGGTTTTGCAAAACTAGCACATGTGTGAAAATTGGTTTTCAATGTCAGCACAAGTGTGAAAAGTGGTTTTGCAACACCAACACAAGTGCAAAAAGTGGTTTTCAATGCCAGCACAAGTGCAAAAAGTGCTTCTGTAACACTACCTCAAGTGTGGAAAGTGGTTTTCAACGCCAGCACAAGTGTGGAAAGTGGTTCTGCAACACTAGCGCAAGTGCAGAAAGTGGTTTTCAACACCAGCACAAGTGTGGAAAGTGGTTTTACAACACTAACACAAGTGCGAAAAGTGGTTTTGCAACACTAACACAAGTGCGAAAAGTGGTTTTGCAACTAACACAAGTGCGAAAGTGGTTTTGCAACACCAGCACGAGTGCGGAAAGTGGTTTTCAACACCAACACTTGTGCGTAAAGTGGTTTTCTATGCAAGCACGAGTGCTTAAAGTGTTTTTGCAATACTAAACCAAATGCGAAAAGTGGTTTTCAACAAGGGGCATGAGCGCTGAACGTGGTTTTCAACACCAGCATAAGTGTGGAAATTGGTTTTCAACATGAGCACAAGTGCGATAAGTGGTTTTGCAACACTAACCCAATTGCGAAAAGTGGTTTTCAACACTAGCACGAGTGCGGAAAGTGGTTTTCAATACCAGCACAAGTGTGGAAATTGGTTTTGCAACACTAAGACAAATGCGAATTGTGGTTTTTCAACACGAGCACAAGTGCGAAAAGTGGTTTTGCAACACTAACACAAGTGTGAAAGTGGTTTTGCAACACTAACACAAGTGGTTTTCAATGCCAGTACGACTGCGGAAAGTGGTTTTTGCAACAATAACACAAGTGCGAAAAGTGATTTTGCAACACGAGCACGAGTGCGGAAAGTGGTTTTCAACACCAACACTTGTGCGTAAAGTGGTTTTCAACACTAGTACGAGCGCGGAAAGTGGTTTTTGCAACAATAACACAAGTGCGAAAAGTGGTTTTGCAACACGAGCACGAGTGCAAAAAGTGGTTTTGCAAAACTAAGCCAAATGCGAAAAGTGGTTTTCAACACGAACACGGGTGCTGAAAGTGGTTTTCAACGGCAGCAGAAGTGTGGAAATTGGGTTTTGCAACACCAACACAAATGCAAATAATGGTTTACAACACTAGCACAAGTGCAGAAAGTGGTTTGCAACACGAACACAAGTGCGCAAAGAGGTTTTCAACACCAACATTTGTGCGTAAAGTGGTTTTCAATGCCAGCACGAGTGCGAAAAGTGGTTTTCTATGTCAGCACAAGTGTGGAGAGTGGTTTTCAACACGAGCATGAGTGCTGAAAGTGGTTTTCAACGCCAGCATAAGTGTGGAAATTGGTTTTCAACACCAACACTTGTGCGTGGAGTGGTTTTCAACACTAGCACGAGCGCGGAAAGTGCTTTTTGCAACAATAACACAAATGTGAATAAGGGTTTACAACACGAGCACGAGTGCGGAGAGTGGTTTTCAAACGCCAGCACAAGTGCGAAAAGTGGTTTTGCAAAACTAACACAAGTGAGACAAGTGGTTTTGCAACACTAACACAAGTGCAAAAAGTGGTTTTGAACACCAGCAGAAGTGCGAAAAGTGGTTTTGCAACACTAACACGAGTGCAAAAAGTGGTATTCAATGCCAGCACAAGTGCGGAAAGTAGTTCTACAACACCAGCTCAAGTGCAGAAAGTGGTTTTCAACAACAACACAAGTGTGAAAAGTGGTTTTGCAACACTAAAACAAGTGCGAAAAGTGGTTTTGCAACACTAGCACGAGTGCGGAAAGTGGTTTTCAACACCAACACTTGTGCGTAAAGTGGTTTTCAATGTGAGCACGAGTGCGAAAAGTGGTTTTGCAAAACTAAACCAAATGCGAAAAGTGGTTTTCAACAAGAGGCATGAGTGCTAAAAGTGGTTTTCAACACAAGCACGATTGCGGAAAGTGGTTTTCAATACCAGCACAAGTGTGGAAATTGGTTTTGCAACACTAAGACAAATGCGATTTGTGGTTTTTCAACACTAGCGCAAGAGCGAAAAGTGATTTTGCAACACGAGCACGAGTGCTGAAAGTGGTTTTCAACACCAACACTTGTGCGTGGAGTGGTTTTCAACACTAGCACGAGTGCGGCAAGTGTTTTTCAAAACTAACACAATTGCAAAAAGTGGTTTTGCAACACTAACACAAGTGAGACAAGTGGTTTTGCAATACTAATACAAGTGCAAAAAGTGGTTTTGAACACTAACAGGAGCGCGAAATGTGGTTTTCAACACGAGCAGAAGTGCGAAAAGTGGTTTTCAACACCAGCCCAAGTGCGGAAAGTGGTTTTGCAAAACCAGCACATGTGTGAAAATTGGTTTTCAATGTCAGCACAAGTGTGGAAAGTGGTTTTACAACACTAACACAAGTGCAAAAAGTGGTTTTCAATGCCAGCACAAGTGCAAAAAGTGCTTCTGTAACACTCGCTCAAGTGCGGAGAGTGGTTTTCAACGCCAGCACAAGTGTGGAAAGTGGTTCTGCAACACTAGCGCAAGTGCAGAAAGTGGTTGTCAACACCAGCACAAGTGTGGAAAGTGGTTTTACAACACTAACACAAGTACGAAAAGTGGTTTTGCAACTAACACAAGTGCAAAAGTGGTTTTGCAACACCAGCACGAGTGCGGAAAGTGGTTTTCAACACCAACACTTGTGCGTAAAGTGGTTTTCAATGCAAGCACGAGTGCGAAAAGTGTTTTTGCAATACTAAACCAAATGCGAAAAGTGGTTTTCAACAAGGGGCATGAGCGCTGAAAGTGGTTTTCAACGCCAGCATAAGCGTGGAAATTGGTTTTCAACATGAGCACAAGTGCGATAAGTGGTTTTGCAACACTAACCCAATTGCGAAAAGTGGTTTTCAACACTAGCACGAGTGCGGAAAGTGGTTTTCAATACCAGCACAAGTGTGGAAATTGGTTTTGCAACACTAAGACAAATGCGAATTGTGGTTTTCCAACACGAGCACAAGTGCGAAAAGTGGTTTTGCAACACTAACACAAGTGTGAAAGTGGTTTTGCAACACTAACACAAGTGGTTTTCAATGCCAGTACGACTGTGGAAAGTGGTTTTTGCAACAATAACACAAGAGCAAAAAAGTGATTTTGCAACACGAGCACGAGTGTGGAAAGTGGTTTTCAACACCAACACTTGTGCGTAAAGTGGTTTTCAACACTAGCACGGGCACGGAAAGTGGTTTTTGCAACAATAACACAAGTGCGAAAAGTGGTTTTGCAAGACGAGCACGAGTGCAAAAAGTGGTTTTGCAAAACTAAGCCAAATGCGAAAAGTGGTTTTCAACACGAACACGGGTGCTGAAAGTGGTTTTCAACGGCAGCAGAAGTGTGGAAATTTGGTTTTGCAACACCAACACAAATGCGAATAATGGTTTACAACACCAGCACAAGTGCGGAAAGTGGTTTGCAACACGAACACAAGTGCGGAAAGAGGTTTTCAACACCAACATTTGTGCGTAAAGTGGTTTTCAATGCCAGCACGAGTGCGAAAAGTGGTTTTCTATGTCAGCACAAGTGTGGAGAGTGGTTTTCAACACGAGCATGAGTGCTGAAAGTGGTTTTCAACGCCAGCATAAGTGTGGAAATTGGTTTTCAACACCAACACTTGTGCGTGGAGTGGTTTTCAACACTAGCACGAGCGCCGAAAGTGCTTTTTGCAACAATAACACAAATGTGAATAAGGGTTTACAACACGAGCACGAGTGCGGAAAGTGGTTTTCAAAACTAACACAATTGCAAAAAGTGGTTTTGCAACACTAGCTCAAGTGCGGAGAGTGGTTTTCAAACGCCAGCACAAGTGCGAAAAGTGGTTTTGCAACACTAACACAAGTGAGACAAGTGGTTTTGCAATACTAATACAAGTGCAAAAAGTGGTTTTGAACACTAACAGGAGCGCGAAATGTGGTTTTCAACACGAGCAGAGGTGCGAAAAGTGGTTTTCAACACCAGCCCAAGTGCGGAAAGTGGTTTTGCAAAACTAGCACATGTGTGAAAATTGGTTTTCAATGTCAGCACAAGTGTGAAAAGTGGTTTTGCAACACCAACACAAGTGCAAAAAGTGGTTTTCAATGCCAGCACAAGTGCAAAAAGTGCTTCTGTAACACTACCTCAAGTGTGGAAAGTGGTTTTCAACGCCAGCACAAGTGTGGAAAGTGGTTCTGCAACACTAGCGCAAGTGCAGAAAGTGGTTTTCAACACCAGCACAAGTGTGGAAAGTGGTTTTACAACACTAACACAAGTGCGAAAAGTGGTTTTGCAACACTAACACAAGTGCGAAAAGTGGTTTTGCAACTAACACAAGTGCGAAAGTGGTTTTGCAACACCAGCACGAGTGCGGAAAGTGGTTTTCAACACCAACACTTGTGCGTAAAGTGGTTTTCTATGCAAGCACGAGTGCTTAAAGTGTTTTTGCAATACTAAACCAAATGCGAAAAGTGGTTTTCAACAAGGGGCATGAGCGCTGAACATGGTTTTCAACACCAGCATAAGTGTGGAAATTGGTTTTCAACATGAGCACAAGTGCGATAAGTGGTTTTGCAACACTAACCCAATTGCGAAAAGTGGTTTTCAACACTAGCACGAGTGCGGAAAGTGGTTTTCAATACCAGCACAAGTGTGGAAATTGGTTTTGCAACACTAAGACAAATGCGAATTGTGGTTTTTCAACACGAGCACAAGTGCGAAAAGTGGTTTTGCAACACTAACACAAGTGTGAAAGTGGTTTTGCAACACTAACACAAGTGGTTTTCAATGCCAGTACGACTGCGGAAAGTGGTTTTTGCAACAATAACACAAGTGCGAAAAGTGATTTTGCAACACGAGCACGAGTGCGGAAAGTGGTTTTCAACACCAACACTTGTGCGTAAAGTGGTTTTCAACACTAGTACGAGCGCGGAAAGTGGTTTTTGCAACAATAACACAAGTGCGAAAAGTGGTTTTGCAACACGAGCACGAGTGCAAAAAGTGGTTTTGCAAAACTAAGCCAAATGCGAAAAGTGGTTTTCAACACGAACACGGGTGCTGAAAGTGGTTTTCAACGGCAGCAGAAGTGTGGAAATTGGGTTTTGCAACACCAACACAAATGCAAATAATGGTTTACAACACTAGCACAAGTGCAGAAAGTGGTTTGCAACACGAACACAAGTGCGCAAAGAGGTTTTCAACACCAACATTTGTGCGTAAAGTGGTTTTCAATGCCAGCACGAGTGCGAAAAGTGGTTTTCTATGTCAGCACAAGTGTGGAGAGTGGTTTTCAACACGAGCATGAGTGCTGAAAGTGGTTTTCAACGCCAGCATAAGTGTGGAAATTGGTTTTCAACACCAACACTTGTGCGTGGAGTGGTTTTCAACACTAGCACGAGCGCGGAAAGTGCTTTTTGCAACAATAACACAAATGTGAATAAGGGTTTACAACACGAGCACGAGTGCGGAGAGTGGTTTTCAAACGCCAGCACAAGTGCGAAAAGTGGTTTTGCAAAACTAACACAAGTGAGACAAGTGGTTTTGCAACACTAACACAAGTGCAAAAAGTGGTTTTGAACACCAGCAGAAGTGCGAAAAGTGGTTTTGCAACACTAACACGAGTGCAAAAAGTGGTATTCAATGCCAGCACAAGTGCGGAAAGTAGTTCTACAACACCAGCTCAAGTGCAGAAAGTGGTTTTCAACAACAACACAAGTGTGAAAAGTGGTTTTGCAACACTAAAACAAGTGCGAAAAGTGGTTTTGCAACACTAGCACGAGTGCGGAAAGTGGTTTTCAACACCAACACTTGTGCGTAAAGTGGTTTTCAATGTGAGCACGAGTGCGAAAAGTGGTTTTGCAAAACTAAACCAAATGCGAAAAGTGGTTTTCAACAAGAGGCATGAGTGCTAAAAGTGGTTTTCAACACAAGCACGATTGCGGAAAGTGGTTTTCAATACCAGCACAAGTGTGGAAATTGGTTTTGCAACACTAAGACAAATGCGATTTGTGGTTTTTCAACACTAGCGCAAGAGCGAAAAGTGATTTTGCAACACGAGCACGAGTGCTGAAAGTGGTTTTCAACACCAACACTTGTGCGTGGAGTGGTTTTCAACACTAGCACGAGTGCGGCAAGTGTTTTTCAAAACTAACACAATTGCAAAAAGTGGTTTTGCAACACTAACACAAGTGAGACAAGTGGTTTTGCAATACTAATACAAGTGCAAAAAGTGGTTTTGAACACTAACAGGAGCGCGAAATGTGGTTTTCAACACGAGCAGAAGTGCGAAAAGTGGTTTTCAACACCAGCCCAAGTGCGGAAAGTGGTTTTGCAAAACCAGCACATGTGTGAAAATTGGTTTTCAATGTCAGCACAAGTGTGGAAAGTGGTTTTACAACACTAACACAAGTGCAAAAAGTGGTTTTCAATGCCAGCACAAGTGCAAAAAGTGCTTCTGTAACACTCGCTCAAGTGCGGAGAGTGGTTTTCAACGCCAGCACAAGTGTGGAAAGTGGTTCTGCAACACTAGCGCAAGTGCAGAAAGTGGTTGTCAACACCAGCACAAGTGTGGAAAGTGGTTTTACAACACTAACACAAGTACGAAAAGTGGTTTTGCAACTAACACAAGTGCAAAAGTGGTTTTGCAACACCAGCACGAGTGCGGAAAGTGGTTTTCAACACCAACACTTGTGCGTAAAGTGGTTTTCAATGCAAGCACGAGTGCGAAAAGTGTTTTTGCAATACTAAACCAAATGCGAAAAGTGGTTTTCAACAAGGGGCATGAGCGCTGAAAGTGGTTTTCAACGCCAGCATAAGCGTGGAAATTGGTTTTCAACATGAGCACAAGTGCGATAAGTGGTTTTGCAACACTAACCCAATTGCGAAAAGTGGTTTTCAACACTAGCACGAGTGCGGAAAGTGGTTTTCAATACCAGCACAAGTGTGGAAATTGGTTTTGCAACACTAAGACAAATGCGAATTGTGGTTTTTCAACACGAGCACAAGTGCGAAAAGTGGTTTTGCAACACTAACACAAGTGTGAAAGTGGTTTTGCAACACTAACACAAGTGGTTTTCAATGCCAGTACGACTGTGGAAAGTGGTTTTTGCAACAATAACACAAGAGCAAAAAAGTGATTTTGCAACACGAGCACGAGTGTGGAAAGTGGTTTTCAACACCAACACTTGTGCGTAAAGTGGTTTTCAACACTAGCACGGGCACGGAAAGTGGTTTTTGCAACAATAACACAAGTGCGAAAAGTGGTTTTGCAAGACGAGCACGAGTGCAAAAAGTGGTTTTGCAAAACTAAGCCAAATGCGAAAAGTGGTTTTCAACACGAACACGGGTGCTGAAAGTGGTTTTCAACGGCAGCAGAAGTGTGGAAATTTGGTTTTGCAACACCAACACAAATGCGAATAATGGTTTACAACACCAGCACAAGTGCGGAAAGTGGTTTGCAACACGAACACAAGTGCGGAAAGAGGTTTTCAACACCAACATTTGTGCGTAAAGTGGTTTTCAATGCCAGCACGAGTGCGAAAAGTGGTTTTCTATGTCAGCACAAGTGTGGAGAGTGGTTTTCAACACGAGCATGAGTGCTGAAAGTGGTTTTCAACGCCAGCATAAGTGTGGAAATTGGTTTTCAACACCAACACTTGTGCGTGGAGTGGTTTTCAACACTAGCACGAGCGCCGAAAGTGCTTTTTGCAACAATAACACAAATGTGAATAAGGGTTTACAACACGAGCACGAGTGCGGAAAGTGGTTTTCAAAACTAACACAATTGCAAAAAGTGGTTTTGCAACACTAGCTCAAGTGCGGAGAGTGGTTTTCAAACGCCAGCACAAGTGCGAAAAGTGGTTTTGCAACACTAACACAAGTGAAACAAGTGGTTTTGCAATACTAATACAAGTGCAAAAAGTGGTTTTGAACACTAACAGGAGCGCGAAAAGTGGTTTTCAACACGAGCAGAAGTGCGAAAAGTGGTTTTCAACACCAGCCCAAGTGCGGAAAGTGGTTTTGCAAAACTAGCACATGTGTGAAAAATGGTTTTCAATGTCAGCACAAGTGTGGAAAGTGGTTTTGCAACACTAACACAAGTGCAAAAAGTGGTTTTCAATGCCAGCACAAGTGCAAAAAGTGGTTCTGTAACACTAGCTCAAGTGCGGAAAGTGGTTTTCAACGCCAGCACAAGTGCGGAAAGTGGTTCTGCAACACTAGCGCAAGTGCAGAAAGTGGTTTTCAACACCAGCACAAGTGTGGAAAGTGGTTTTACAACACTAACACAAGTGAGAAAGTGGTTTTGCAACACTAGAGCAAGTGCAGAAAGTGGTTTTCAACACCAGCACGAGTGCGGAAAGTGGTTTTCAACACCAACACTTGTGCGTAAAGTGGTTGTCAATGCAAGCACGAGTGCGAAAAGTGTTTTTGCAATACTAAACCAAATGCGAAAAGTGGTTTTCAACAAGGGGCATGAGTGCTGAAAGTGGTTTTCAACGCCAGCATAAGTGTGGGAATTGGTTTTCAACATGAGCACAAGTGCGATAAGTGGTTTTGCAACACTAACCCAATTGCGAAAAGTGGTTTTCAACACTAGCACGAGTGCAGAAAGTGGTTTTCAATACCAGCACAAGTGTGGAAATTGGTTTTGCAACACTAAGACAAATGCGAATTGTGGTTTTTCAACACGAGCACAAGTGCGAAAAGTGGTTTTGCAACACTAACACAAGTGTGAAAGTGGTTTTGCAACACTAACACAAGTGGTTTTCAATGCCAGTTCGACTGCGGAAAGTGGTTTTTGCAACAATAACACAAGTGCGAAAAGTGATTTTGCAACACGAGCACGAGTGCGGAAAGTGGTTTTCAACACCAACACTTGTGCGTAAAGTGGTTTTCAACACTAGCACGAGCGTGGAAAGTGGTTTTTGCAACAATAACACAAGTGCGAAAAGTGGTTTTGCAACACGAGCACGAGTGCAAAAAGTGGTTTTGCAAAACTAAGCCAAATGCGAAAGGTGGTTTTCAACATGAACACCAGTGCTGAAAGTGGTTTTCAACGGCAGCAGAAGTGTGGAAATTGGGTTTTGCAAGACCAACACAAATGCGAATAATGGTTTACAACACTAGCACAAGTGCGGAAAGTGGTTTGCAACACGAACACAAGTGCGGAAAGAGGTTTTCAACACCAACTTTGTGCGTAAAGTGGTTTTCAATGCCAGCATGAGTGCGAAAAGTGGTTTTCTATGTCAGCACAAGTGTGGAGAGTGGTTTTCAATGCTAGCACGAGTGCGAAAAGTGGTTTTCTATGTCAGCACAAGTGTGGAAAGTGGTTTTGCAACACTAACCCAAGTGCAAAAAGTGGTTTTCAATGCCAGCACAAGTGAAAAAAGTGGTTCTGCAACACCAGCTCAAGTGCAGAAAGAGGTTTTCAACACCAACACTTGTGCGAAAAGTGGTTTTCTATGTCAGCACAAGTGTGGAAAGTAGTATTCAATGCTAGCACGAGTGCGAAAAGTGGTTTTCAATGCCATCACAAGTGTGGAAAGTGGTTTTCAACACCAACACTTGTGCGTAAAGTGGTTTTCAATGCTAGAACGTGTGTGAAAAGTGGTTTTGCAACACTAAACCAAATGCGAAAAGTGGTTTTCAACACTAGCACAAATGCAAAAAGTGGTTTTCAACACGAACCAAAGTGCGAAAAGTTGTTTTCAACACCAGCACAAGTGCGGAAAGCAGTTTTGCAACACGAGCACAAGTGCAGAACGTGGTTTTCAACACGAGCGCAAGTGTGGAAAGTGGTTTTGCAACACTAGCTCAAGTGCGGAGAGTGGTTTTCAAACGCCAGCACAAGTGCGAAAAGTGGTTTTGCAACACTAACACAAGTGAGACAAGTGGTTTTGCAACACTAACACAAGTGAGACAAGTGGTTTTGCAACACGAGCACGAGTGCGGAAAGTGGTTTTCAACACCAACACTTGTGCGGAAAGCAGTTTTGCAACACAAGCACAAGTGCAGAACGTGGTTTTCAACACGAGCGCAAGTGTGGAAAGTGGTTTTGCAACACTAACACAAGTGAGACAAGTGGTTTTGCAACACTAACACAAGTGAGACAAGTGGTTTTGCAACACTAACAGATGTGCAAAAAGTGGTTTTGAACACTAACAGGAGCACGAAAAGTGGTTTTCAATGCCAGCACAATTGAAAAAAGTGGTTTTGCAACACGAACACAAGTGAGACAAGTGGTTTTGCAACACTAACATAAGTGAAAAAAGTGGTTTTGAACACCAACAGGAGCACGAAAAGTGGTTTTCAAATGCCAGCACAAGTACGAAAAGTGGTTTTGCAACACTAACACAAGTGAGACAAGTGGTTTTGCAACACTAACAGAAGTGCAAAAAGTGGTTTTGAACACTAACAGGAGCGCGAAAAGTGGTTTTCAACACGAGAAGAAGTGCAAAAAGTGGTTTTCAATGCCAGCACAATTGCAAAAAGTGGTTCTGCAACACGAGCTCAAGTGCGGAAAGTGGTTTTCAACGCCAGCACAAGTGCGGAAAGTGGTTCTGCAACACTAGCGCAAGTGCAGAAAGTGGTTTTCAACGCCAGCACAAGTGTGGAAAGTGGTTTTGCAACACTAACATAAGTGCAAAAAGTGGTATTCAATGCCAGCACAAGTGCGGAAAGTAGTTCTGCAACACCAGCTCATGTGCGGAAAGTGGTTTTCAACACCAGCGCGTAAAGTGGTTTTCAATGCTAACACGAGTGCGAAAAGTGGTTTTGCAATACTAAACCAAATGCGAAAAGTGGTTTTCAACAAGGGGCATGAGTATTGAAAGTGGTTTTAAACGCCAGCATAAGTGTGGAAATTGGTTTTCAACATGAGCACAAGTGCGATAAGTGGTTTTGCAAAAATACCCAATTGCGAAAAGTGGTTTTCAATACGAGCACGAGTGCGGAAAGTGGTTTTTGCAACAATAACACCAGTGAGAAAAGTGGTTTTGCAACACGAGCACGAATGCGGAAAGTGGTTTTCAACACCAACACTTGTGCGTAAAGTGGTTTTCAATGCTAGCACGAGTGTGAAAAGTGGTTTTGCAATACTCAGCCAAATGCGAAAAGTGGTTTTCAACACTAGCACAAGTGCAAAAAGTGGTTTTCAACACCAGCACAAGTGCGGCAAGCAGTTTTGCAACACAAGCACAGAACGTGGTTTTCAACACGAGCGCAAGTGTGGAAAGTGGTTTTGCAACACTAGCTCAAGTGCGGAGAGCGGTTTTCAAACGCCAGCACAAGTGCGAAAAGTGGTTTTGCAAAACTAACACAAGTGAGACAAGTGGTTTTGCAACACTAACACAAGTGCAAAAAGTGGTTTTGAACACTAGCAGAAGTGCGAAAAGTGGTTTTGCAACACGAGCACGAGTGCGGAAAGTGGTTTTCAACACCAACACTTGTGCGTAAAGTGGTTTTCAATGCTAGCACGAGTGTGAAAAGTGGTTTTGCAATACTAAGCCAAATGCGAAAAGTGGTTTTCAACACTAGCACAAGTGCAAAAAGTGGTTTTCAACACCAGCACAAGTGCGGCAAGCAATTTTGCAACACAAGCACAGAACGTGGTTTTCAACACGAGCGCAAGTGTGGAAAGTGGTTTTGCAACACTAGCTCAAGTGCGGAGAGCGGTTTTCAAACGCCAGCACAAGTGCGAAAAGTGGTTTTGCAAAACTAACACAAGTGAGACAAGTGGTTTTGCAACACTAACACAAGTGCAAAAAGTGGTTTTGAACACTAGCAGAAGTGCGAAAAGTGGTTTTGCAACACTAACACGAGTGCAAAAAGTGGTATTCAATGCCAGCACAAGTGCGGAAAGTAGTTCTACAACACCAGCTCAAGTGCGGAAAGTGGTTTTCAACAACAACACAAGTGTGAAAAGTGGTTTTGCAACACTAAAACAAGTGCGAAAAGTGGTTTTGCAACACTAGCACGAGTGCGGAAAGTGGTTTTCAACACCAACACTTGTGCGTAAAGTGGTTTTCAATGTGAGCACGAGTGCGAAAAGTGGTTTTGCAATACTAAACCAAATGCGAAAAGTGGATTTCAACAAGAGGCATGAGTGCTAAAAGTGGTTTTCAACACAAGCACGATTGCGGAAAGTGGTTTTCAATACCAGCACAAGTGTGGAAATTGGTTTTGCAACACTAAGACAAATGCGATTTGTGGTTTTTCAACACTAGCGCAAGTGCGAAAAGTGATTTTGCAACACGAGCACGAGTGCTGAAAGTGGTTTTCAACACCAACACTTGTGCGTGGAGTGGTTTTCAACACTAGCACGAGCGCGGAAAGTGCTTTTTGCAACAATAACACAAATGTGAATAAGGGCTTACAACACGAGCACGAGTGCGGCAAGTGTTTTTCAAAACTAACACAATTGCAAAAAGTGGTTTTGCAACACTAGCTCAAGTGCGGAGAGTGGTTTTCAAACGCCAGCACAAGTGCGAAAAGTGGTTTTGCAACACTAACACAAGTGAGACAAGTGGTTTTGCAATACTAATACAAGTGCAAAAAGTGGTTTTGAACACTAACAGGAGCGCGAAATGTGGTTTTCAACACGAGCAGAAGTGCGAAAAGTGGTTTTCAACACCAGCCCAAGTGCGGAAAGTGGTTTTGCAAAACTAGCACATGTGTGAAAATTGGTTTTCAATGTCAGCACAAGTGTGAAAAGTGGTTTTGCAACACTAACACAAGTGCAAAAAGTGGTTTTCAATGCCAGCACAAGTGCAAAAAGTGCTTCTGTAACACTAGCTCAAGTGTGGAAAGTGGTTTTCAACGCCAGCACAAGTGTGGAAAGTGGTTCTGCAACACTAGTGCAAGTGCAGAAAGTGGTTTTCAACACCAGCACAAGTGCGAAAAGTGGTTTTGCAACACTAACACAAGTGCGAAAAGTGGTTTTGCAACTAACACAAGTGCGAAAGTGGTTTTGCAACACCAGCACGAGTGCGGAAAGTGGTTTTCAACACCAACACTTGTGCGTAAAGTGGTTTTCTATGCAAGCACGAGTGCTTAAAGTGTTTTTGCAATACTAAACCAAATGCGAAAAGTGGTTTTCAACAAGGGGCATGAGCGCTGAAAGTGGTTTTCAACACCAGCATAAGTGTGGAAATTGGTTTTCAACATGAGCACAAGTGCGATAAGTGGTTTTGCAACACTAACCCAATTGCGAAAAGTGGTTTTCAACACTAGCACGAGTGCGGAAAGTGGTTTTCAATACCAGCACAAGTGTGGAAATTGGTTTTGCAACACTAAGACAAATGCGAATTGTGGTTTTTCAACACGAGCACAAGTGCGAAAAGTGGTTTTGCAACACTAACACAAGTGTGAAAGTGGTTTTGCAACACTAACACAAGTGGTTTTCAATGCCAGTACGACTGCGGAAAGTGGTTTTTGCAACAATAACACAAGTGCGAAAAGTGATTTTGCAACACGAGCACGAGTGCGGAAAGTGGTTTTCAACACCAACACTTGTGCGTAAAGTGGTTTTCAACACTAGTACGAGCGCGGAAAGTGGTTTTTGCAACAATAACACAAGTGCGAAAAGTGGTTTTGCAAAACTAAGCCAAATGCGAAAAGTGGTTTTCAACACGAACACGGGTGCTGAAAGTGGTTTTCAACGGCAGCAGAAGTGTGGAAATTGGGTTTTGCAACACCAACACAAATGCAAATAATGGTTTACAACACTAGCACAAGTGCAGAAAGTGGTTTGCAACACGAACACAAGTGCGCAAAGAGGTTTTCAACACCAACATTTGTGCGTAAAGTGGTTTTCAATGCCAGCACGAGTGCGAAAAGTGGTTTTCTATGTCAGCACAAGTGTGGAGAGTGGTTTTCAACACGAGCATGAGTGCTGAAAGTGGTTTTCAACGCCAGCATAAGTGTGGAAATTGGTTTTCAACACCAACACTTGTGCGTGGAGTGGTTTTCAACACTAGCATGTGCGCGGAAAGTGCTTTTTGCAACAATCTCTATATAATTCCAGCAATCTCTGTGTGTGTGTGTGTGTGTGTGTGTGTCTGTCTGTATGCGACCGCTGTTTCTCGACAACTACCGGTCCGATATACTTGAAACTTGCCAGGTATATTGCTGGGGACCCGAGGATGTGCCTTTTCAAGGTTTGAAATTAATCGGACAAGTGGTTCCCAAGGTATGGTCACCGTACTCGCAAGCCGTTCGCTTTGGCTTTGCGAATGGACCAAACCATTTCATGTAAATAGAGGGGGGGGATTGGCCTCTACACAGCCTCTCTGGATGTTAACTTTGCCAAAAACAAGAAAATAAAAACAACCGTTAGTTTAATTGGTCTATTATAGTTCTATTAAAGATGATAGGTTAATAATTTAATATTGAGAATTTGTGCTTCCCAAGTTATGGTCTCTCACATTCGCCTATATTTTCTTGCTCCGTATTCTGTGGTCGTTTCTGACACGTGGTGTCAAAAAAATTTTTTTTTTGTTGTTGTTGTTGTTGTTGTTGTTGTTCTCTTCTCTTTTCTTTGTTTTCCCTTGCGAAAAGATAAAATACGTTTGCGATAATTGAATAATTGGCCATTACAACTAAATTGTTTTCCCTTGCGAAAAGATAAAATACGTTTGCGATTGGCCATTAAAACTAAATTGCGAATAATCGTAATTCTGGCACGTGGTTTCAAAACTTTTTTCCTTTTGCACGCACGTACGGGCAAGCACGTACGGGCAAGCACGTACGGGCACGCACGTACGGGCACGCACGTACGGGCACGCCCTAGTAACACAAATGTGAATAAGGGTTTACAACACGAGCACGAGTGCGGAGAGTGGTTTTCAAACGCCAGCACAAGTGCGAAAAGTGGTTTTGCAACACTAACACAAGTGAGACAAGTGGTTTTGCAATACTAATACAAGTGCAAAAAGTGGTTTTGAACACTAACAGGAGCGCGAAAAGTGGTTTTCAACACGAGCAGAAGTGCGAAAAGTGGTTTTCAACACCAGCCCAAGTGCGGAAAGTGGTTTTGCAAAACTAGCACATGTGTGAAAAATGGTTTTCAATGTCAGCACAAGTGTGGAAAGTGGTTTTGCAACACGAACACAAGTGCAAAAAGTGGTTTTCAATGCCAGCACAAGTGCAAAAAGTGGTTCTGCAACACAAGCGCAAGTGCAGAAAGTGGTTTTCAACACCAGCACAAGTGTGGAAAGTGGTTTTACAACACTAACACAAGTGCGAAAAGTGGTTTTGCAACACTAACACAAGTGCAAAAAGTGGTTTTGCAACTAACACAAGTGCGAAAGTGGTTTTGCAACACTAGCACGAGTGCGGAAAGTGGTTTTCAACACCAACACTTGTGCGTAAAGTGGTTTTCAATGCAAGCACGAGTGCGAAAAGTGTTTTTGCAATACTAAACCAAATGCGAAAAGTGGTTTTCAACAAGGGGCATGAGTGCTGAAAGTGGTTTTCAACGCCAGCATAAGTGTGGAAATTGGTTTTCAACATGAGCACAAGTGCGATAAGTGGTTTTGCAACACTAACCCAATTGCGAAAAGTGGTTTTCAACACTAGCACGAGTGCGGAAAGTGGTTTTCAATACCAGCACAAGTGTGGAAATTGGTTTTGCAACACTAAGACAAACGCGAATTGTGGTTTTTCAACACGAGCACAAGTGCGAAAAGTGGTTTTGCAACACTAACACAAGTGTGAAAGTGGTTTTGCAACACTAACACAAGTGGTTTTCAATGCCAGTTCGACTGCGGAAAGTGGTTTTTGCAACAATAACACAAGTGCGAAAAGTGATTTTGCAAACGAGCACGAGTGCGGAAAGTGGTTTTCAACACCAACACTTGTGCGTAAAGTGGTTTTCAACACTAGCACGAGTGCGGAAAGTGGTTTTTGCAACAATAACACAAGTGCGAAAAGTGGTTTTGCAACACGAGCACGAGTGCAAAAAGTGGTTTTGCAAAACTAAGCCAAATGCGAAAAGTGGTTTTCAACACGAACACCAGTGCTGAAAGTGGTTTTCAACGGCAGCAGAAGTGTGGAAATTGGGTTTTGCAACACCAACACAAATGCGAATAATGGTTTACAACACTAGCACAAGTGCGGAAAGTGGTTTGCAACACGAACACAAGTGCGGAAAGAGGTTTTCAACACCAACATTTGTGCGTAAAGTGGTTTTGCCAGCACGAGTGCGAAAAGTGGTTTTCTATGTCAGCACAAGTGTGGAGAGTGGTTTTCAATGCTAGCACGAGTGCGAAAAGTGGTTTTCTATGTCAGCACAAGTGTGGAAAATGGTTTTGCAACACCAGCTCAAGTGCAGAAAGAGGTTTTCAACACCAACACTTGTGTGAAAAGTAGTTTTCTATGTCAGCACAAGTGTGGAAAGTAGTATTCAATGCTAGTACGAGTGCGAAAAGTGGTTTTCAATGCCATCACAAGTGTGGAAAGTGGTTTTCAACACCAACACTTGTGCGTAAAGTGGTTTTCAATGCTAGCACGTGTGTGAAAAGTGGTTTTGCAATACTAAACCAAATGCGAAAAGTGGTTTTCAACACTAGCACAAGTGCAAAAAGTGGTTTTCAACACTAACCAAAGTGCGAAAAGTTGTTTTCAACACTAGCACGAGCGCGGAAAGTGCTTTTTGCAACAATAACACAAATGTGAATAAGGGTTTACAACACGAGCACGAGTGCGGAGAGTGGTTTTCAAACGCCAGCACAAGTGCGAAAAGTGGTTTTGCAAAACTAACACAAGTGAGACAAGTGGTTTTGCAACACTAACACAAGTGCAAAAAGTGGTTTTGAACACCAGCAGAAGTGCGAAAAGTGGTTTTGCAACACTAACACGAGTGCAAAAAGTGGTATTCAATGCCAGCACAAGTGCGGAAAGTAGTTCTACAACACCAGCTCAAGTGCGGAAAGTGGTTTTCAACAACAACACAAGTGTGAAAAGTGGTTTTGCAACACTAAAACAAGTGCGAAAAGTGGTTTTGCAACACTAGCACGAGTGCGGAAAGTGGTTTTCAACACCAACACTTGTGCGTAAAGTGGTTTTCAATGTGAGCACGAGTGCGAAAAGTGGTTTTGCAAAACTAAACCAAATGCTAAAAGTGGTTTTCAACAAGAGGCATGAGTGCTAAAAGTGGTTTTCAACACAAGCACGATTGCGGAAAGTGGTTTTCAATACCAGCACAAGTGTGGAAATTGGTTTTGCAACACTAAGACAAATGCGATTTGTGGTTTTTCAACACTAGCGCAAGTGCGAAAAGTGATTTTGCAACACGAGCACGAGTGCTGAAAGTGGTTTTCAACACCAACACTTGTGCGTGGAGTGCTTTTCAACACTAGCACGAGCGCGGAAAGTGCTTTTTGCAACAATAACACAAATGTGAATAAGGGCTTACAACACGAGCACGAGTGCGGCAAGTGTTTTTCAAAACTAACACAATTGCAAAAAGTGGTTTTGCAACACTAACACAAGTGAGACAAGTGGTTTTGCAATACTAATACAAGTGCAAAAAGTGGTTTTGAACACTAACAGGAGCGCGAAATGTGGTTTTCAACACGAGCAGAAGTGCGAAAAGTGGTTTTCAACACCAGCCCAAGTGCGGAAAGTGGTTTTGCAAAACCAGCACATGTGTGAAAATTGGTTTTCAATGTCAGCACAAGTGTGGAAAGTGGTTTTACAACACTAACACAAGTGCAAAAAGTGGTTTTCAATGCCAGCACAAGTGCAAAAAGTGCTTCTGTAACACTCGCTCAAGTGCGGAGAGTGGTTTTCAACGCCAGCACAAGTGTGGAAAGTGGTTCTGCAACACAAGCGCAAGTGCAGAAAGTGGTTGTCAACACCAGCACAAGTGTGGAAAGTGGTTTTACAACACTAACACAAGTACGAAAAGTGGTTTTGCAACTAACACAAGTGCAAAAGTGGTTTTGCAACACCAGCACGAGTGCGGAAAGTGGTTTTCAACACCAACACTTGTGCGTAAAGTGGTTTTCAATGCAAGCACGAGTGCGAAAAGTGTTTTTGCAATACTAAACCAAATGCGAAAAGTGGTTTTCAACAAGGGGCATGAGCGCTGAAAGTGGTTTTCAACGCCAGCATAAGCGTGGAAATTGGTTTTCAACATGAGCACAAGTGCGATAAGTGGTTTTGCAACACTAACCCAATTGCGAAAAGTGGTTTTCAACACTAGCACGAGTGCGGAAAGTGGTTTTCAATACCAGCACAAGTGCGAAAAGTGGTTTTGCAACACTAACACAAGTGTGAAAGTGGTTTTGCAACACTAACACAAGTGGTTTTCAATGCCAGTACGACTGCGGAAAGTGGTTTTTGCAACAATAACACAAGAGCAAAAAAGTGATTTTGCAACACGAGCACGAGTGTGGAAAGTGGTTTTCAACACCAACACTTGTGCGTAAAGTGGTTTTCAACACTAGCACGGGCACGGAAAGTGGTTTTTGCAACAATAACACAAGTGCGAAAAGTGGTTTTGCAACACGAGCACGAGTGCAAAAAGTGGTTTTGCAAAACTAAGCCAAATGCGAAAAGTGGTTTTCAACACGAACACGGGTGCTGAAAGTGGTTTTCAACGGCAGCAGAAGTGTGGAAATTTGGTTTTGCAACACCAACACAAATGCGAATAATGGTTTACAACACCAGCACAAGTGCGGAAAGTGGTTTGCAACACGAACACAAGTGCGGAAAGAGGTTTTCAACACCAACATTTGTGCGTAAAGTGGTTTTCAATGCCAGCACGAGTGCGAAAAGTGGTTTTCTATGTCAGCACAAGTGTGGAGAGTGGTTTTCAACACGAGCATGAGTGCTGAAAGTGGTTTTCAACGCCAGCATAAGTGTGGAAATTGGTTTTCAACACCAACACTTGTGCGTGGAGTGGTTTTCAACACTAGCACGAGCGCCGAAAGTGCTTTTTGCAACAATAACACAAATGTGAATAAGGGTTTACAACACGAGCACGAGTGCGGAAAGTGGTTTTCAAAACTAACACAATTGCAAAAAGTGGTTTTGCAACACTAGCTCAAGTGCGGAGAGTGGTTTTCAAACGCCAGCACAAGTGCGAAAAGTGGTTTTGCAACACTAACACAAGTGAAACAAGTGGTTTTGCAATACTAATACAAGTGCAAAAAGTGGTTTTGAACACTAACAGGAGCGCGAAAAGTGGTTTTCAACACGAGCAGAAGTGCGAAAAGTGGTTTTCAACACCAGCCCAAGTGCGGAAAGTGGTTTTGCAAAACTAGCACATGTGTGAAAAATGGTTTTCAATGTCAGCACAAGTGTGGAAAGTGGTTTTGCAACACTAACACAAGTGCAAAAAGTGGTTTTCAATGCCAGCACAAGTGCAAAAAGTGGTTCTGTAACACTAGCTCAAGTGCGGAAAGTGGTTTTCAACGCCAGCACAAGTGCGGAAAGTGGTTCTGCAACACTAGCGCAAGTGCAGAAAGTGGTTTTCAACACCAGCACAAGTGTGGAAAGTGGTTTTACAACACTAACACAAGTGCGAAAGTGGTTTTGCAACACTAGAGCAAGTGCAGAAAGTGGTTTTCAACACCAGCACGAGTGCGGAAAGTGGTTTTCAACACCAACACTTGTGCGTAAAGTGGTTGTCAATGCAAGCACGAGTGCGAAAAGTGTTTTTGCAATACTAAACCAAATGCGAAAAGTGGTTTTCAACAAGGGGCATGAGTGCTGAAAGTGGTTTTCAACGCCAGCATAAGTGTGGGAATTGGTTTTCAACATGAGCACAAGTGCGATAAGTGGTTTTGCAACACTAACCCAATTGCGAAAAGTGGTTTTCAACACTAGCACGAGTGCAGAAAGTGGTTTTCAATACCAGCACAAGTGTGGAAATTGGTTTTGCAACACTAAGACAAATGCGAATTGTGGTTTTTCAACACGAGCACAAGTGCGAAAAGTGGTTTTGCAACACTAACACAAGTGTGAAAGTGGTTTTGCAACACTAACACAAGTGGTTTTCAATGCCAGTTCGACTGCGGAAAGTGGTTTTTGCAACAATAACACAAGTGCGAAAAGTGATTTTGCAACACGAGCACGAGTGCGGAAAGTGGTTTTCAACACCAACACTTGTGCGTAAAGTGGTTTTCAACACTAGCACGAGCGTGGAAAGTGGTTTTTGCAACAATAACACAAGTGCGAAAAGTGGTTTTGCAACACGAGCACGAGTGCAAAAAGTGGTTTTGCAAAACTAAGCCAAATGCGAAAGGTGGTTTTCAACATGAACACCAGTGCTGAAAGTGGTTTTCAACGGCAGCAGAAGTGTGGAAATTGGGTTTTGCAAGACCAACACAAATGCGAATAATGGTTTACAACACTAGCACAAGTGCGGAAAGTGGTTTGCAACACGAACACAAGTGCGGAAAGAGGTTTTCAACACCAACTTTGTGCGTAAAGTGGTTTTCAATGCCAGCATGAGTGCGAAAAGTGGTTTTCTATGTCAGCACAAGTGTGGAGAGTGGTTTTCAATGCTAGCACGAGTGCGAAAAGTGGTTTTCTATGTCAGCACAAGTGTGGAAAGTGGTTTTGCAACACTAACCCAAGTGCAAAAAGTGGTTTTCAATGCCAGCACAAGTGAAAAAAGTGGTTCTGCAACACCAGCTCAAGTGCAGAAAGAGGTTTTCAACACCAACACTTGTGCGAAAAGTGGTTTTCTATGTCAGCACAAGTGTGGAAAGTAGTATTCAATGCTAGCACGAGTGCGAAAAGTGGTTTTCAATGCCATCACAAGTGTGGAAAGTGGTTTTCAACACCAACACTTGTGCGTAAAGTGGTTTTCAATGCTAGAACGTGTGTGAAAAGTGGTTTTGCAACACTAAACCAAATGCGAAAAGTGGTTTTCAACACTAGCACAAATGCAAAAAGTGGTTTTCAACACGAACCAAAGTGCGAAAAGTTGTTTTCAACACCAGCACAAGTGCGGAAAGCAGTTTTGCAACACGAGCACAAGTGCAGAACGTGGTTTTCAACACGAGCGCAAGTGTGGAAAGTGGTTTTGCAACACTAGCTCAAGTGCGGAGAGTGGTTTTCAAACGCCAGCACAAGTGCGAAAAGTGGTTTTGCAACACTAACACAAGTGAGACAAGTGGTTTTGCAACACTAACACAAGTGAGACAAGTGGTTTTGCAACACGAGCACGAGTGCGGAAAGTGGTTTTCAACACCAACACTTGTGCGGAAAGCAGTTTTGCAACACAAGCACAAGTGCAGAACGTGGATTTCAACACGAGCGCAAGTGTGGAAAGTGGTTTTGCAACACTAACACAAGTGAGACAAGTGGTTTTGCAACACTAACACAAGTGAGACAAGTGGTTTTGCAACACTAACAGATGTGCAAAAAGTGGTTTTGAACACTAACAGGAGCACGAAAAGTGGTTTTCAATGCCAGCACAATTGAAAAAAGTGGTTTTGCAACACGAACACAAGTGAGACAAGTGGTTTTGCAACACTAACATAAGTGAAAAAAGTGGTTTTGAACACCAACAGGAGCACGAAAAGTGGTTTTCAAATGCCAGCACAAGTACGAAAAGTGGTTTTGCAACACTAACACAAGTGAGACAAGTGGTTTTGCAACACTAACAGAAGTGCAAAAAGTGGTTTTGAACACTAACAGGAGCGCGAAAAGTGGTTTTCAACACGAGAAGAAGTGCAAAAAGTGGTTTTCAATGCCAGCACAATTGCAAAAAGTGGTTCTGCAACACGAGCTCAAGTGCGGAAAGTGGTTTTCAACGCCAGCACAAGTGCGGAAAGTGGTTCTGCAACACTAGCGCAAGTGCAGAAAGTGGTTTTCAACGCCAGCACAAGTGTGGAAAGTGGTTTTGCAACACTAACATAAGTGCAAAAAGTGGTATTCAATGCCAGCACAAGTGCGGAAAGTAGTTCTGCAACACGAGCTCATGTGCGGAAAGTGGTTTTCAACACCAGCGCGTAAAGTGGTTTTCAATGCTAACACGAGTGCGAAAAGTGGTTTTGCAATACTAAACCAAATGCGAAAAGTGGTTTTCAACAAGGGGCATGAGTATTGAAAGTGGTTTTAAACGCCAGCATAAGTGTGGAAATTGGTTTTCAACATGAGCACAAGTGCGATAAGTGGTTTTGCAAAAATACCCAATTGCGAAAAGTGGTTTTCAATACGAGCACGAGTGCGGAAAGTGGTTTTTGCAACAATAACACCAGTGAGAAAAGTGGTTTTGCAACACGAGCACGAATGCGGAAAGTGGTTTTCAACACCAACACTTGTGCGTAAAGTGGTTTTCAATGCTAGCACGAGTGTGAAAAGTGGTTTTGCAATACTCAGCCAAATGCGAAAAGTGGTTTTCAACACTAGCACAAGTGCAAAAAGTGGTTTTCAACACCAGCACAAGTGCGGCAAGCAGTTTTGCAACACAAGCACAGAACGTGGTTTTCAACACGAGCGCAAGTGTGGAAAGTGGTTTTGCAACACTAGCTCAAGTGCGGAGAGCGGTTTTCAAACGCCAGCACAAGTGCGAAAAGTGGTTTTGCAAAACTAACACAAGTGAGACAAGTGGTTTTGCAACACTAACACAAGTGCAAAAAGTGGTTTTGAACACTAGCAGAAGTGCGAAAAGTGGTTTTGCAACACGAGCACGAGTGCGCAAAGTGGTTTTCAACACCAACACTTGTGCGTAAAGTGGTTTTCAATGCTAGCACGAGTGTGAAAAGTGGTTTTGCAATACTAAGCCAAATGCGAAAAGTGGTTTTCAACACTAGCACAAGTGCAAAAAGTGGTTTTCAACACCAGCACAAGTGCGGCAAGCAATTTTGCAACACAAGCACAGAACGTGGTTTTCAACACGAGCGCAAGTGTGGAAAGTGGTTTTGCAACACTAGCTCAAGTGCGGAGAGCGGTTTTCAAACGCCAGCACAAGTGCGAAAAGTGGTTTTGCAAAACTAACACAAGTGAGACAAGTGGTTTTGCAACACTAACACAAGTGCAAAAAGTGGTTTTGAACACTAGCAGAAGTGCGAAAAGTGGTTTTGCAACACTAACACGAGTGCAAAAAGTGGTATTCAATGCCAGCACAAGTGCGGAAAGTAGTTCTACAACACCAGCTCAAGTGCGGAAAGTGGTTTTCAACAACAACACAAGTGTGAAAAGTGGTTTTGCAACACTAAAACAAGTGCGAAAAGTGGTTTTGCAACACTAGCACGAGTGCGGAAAGTGGTTTTCAACACCAACACTTGTGCGTAAAGTGGTTTTCAATGTGAGCACGAGTGCGAAAAGTGGTTTTGCAATACTAAACCAAATGCGAAAAGTGGATTTCAACAAGAGGCATGAGTGCTAAAAGTGGTTTTCAACACAAGCACGATTGCGGAAAGTGGTTTTCAATACCAGCACAAGTGTGGAAATTGGTTTTGCAACACTAAGACAAATGCGATTTGTGGTTTTTCAACACTAGCGCAAGTGCGAAAAGTGATTTTGCAACACGAGCACGAGTGCTGAAAGTGGTTTTCAACACCAACACTTGTGCGTGGAGTGGTTTTCAACACTAGCACGAGCGCGGAAAGTGCTTTTTGCAACAATAACACAAATGTGAATAAGGGCTTACAACACGAGCACGAGTGCGGCAAGTGTTTTTCAAAACTAACACAATTGCAAAAAGTGGTTTTGCAACACTAGCTCAAGTGCGGAGAGTGGTTTTCAAACGCCAGCACAAGTGCGAAAAGTGGTTTTGCAACACTAACACAAGTGAGACAAGTGGTTTTGCAATACTAATACAAGTGCAAAAAGTGGTTTTGAACACTAACAGGAGCGCGAAATGTGGTTTTCAACACGAGCAGAAGTGCGAAAAGTGGTTTTCAACACCAGCCCAAGTGCGGAAAGTGGTTTTGCAAAACTAGCACATGTGTGAAAATTGGTTTTCAATGTCAGCACAAGTGTGAAAAGTGGTTTTGCAACACTAACACAAGTGCAAAAAGTGGTTTTCAATGCCAGCACAAGTGCAAAAAGTGCTTCTGTAACACTAGCTCAAGTGTGGAAAGTGGTTTTCAACGCCAGCACAAGTGTGGAAAGTGGTTCTGCAACACTAGTGCAAGTGCAGAAAGTGGTTTTCAACACCAGCACAAGTGTGGAAAGTGGTTTTACAACACTAACACAAGTGCGAAAAGTGGTTTTGCAACACTAACACAAGTGCGAAAAGTGGTTTTGCAACTAACACAAGTGCGAAAGTGGTTTTGCAACACCAGCACGAGTGCGGAAAGTGGTTTTCAACACCAACACTTGTGCGTAAAGTGGTTTTCTATGCAAGCACGAGTGCTTAAAGTGTTTTTGCAATACTAAACCAAATGCGAAAAGTGGTTTTCAACAAGGGGCATGAGCGCTGAAAGTGGTTTTCAACACCAGCATAAGTGTGGAAATTGGTTTTCAACATGAGCACAAGTGCGATAAGTGGTTTTGCAACACTAACCCAATTGCGAAAAGTGGTTTTCAACACTAGCACGAGTGCGGAAAGTGGTTTTCAATACCAGCACAAGTGTGGAAATTGGTTTTGCAACACTAAGACAAATGCGAATTGTGGTTTTTCAACACGAGCACAAGTGCGAAAAGTGGTTTTGCAACACTAACACAAGTGTGAAAGTGGTTTTGCAACACTAACACAAGTGGTTTTCAATGCCAGTACGACTGCGGAAAGTGGTTTTTGCAACAATAACACAAGTGCGAAAAGTGATTTTGCAACACGAGCACGAGTGCGGAAAGTGGTTTTCAACACCAACACTTGTGCGTAAAGTGGTTTTCAACACTAGTACGAGCGCGGAAAGTGGTTTTTGCAACAATAACACAAGTGCGAAAAGTGGTTTTGCAACACGAGCACGAGTGCAAAAAGTGGTTTTGCAAAACTAAGCCAAATGCGAAAAGTGGTTTTCAACACGAACACGGGTGCTGAAAGTGGTTTTCAACGGCAGCAGAAGTGTGGAAATTGGGTTTTGCAACACCAACACAAATGCAAATAATGGTTTACAACACTAGCACAAGTGCAGAAAGTGGTTTGCAACACGAACACAAGTGCGCAAAGAGGTTTTCAACACCAACATTTGTGCGTAAAGTGGTTTTCAATGCCAGCACGAGTGCGAAAAGTGGTTTTCTATGTCAGCACAAGTGTGGAGAGTGGTTTTCAACACGAGCATGAGTGCTGAAAGTGGTTTTCAACGCCAGCATAAGTGTGGAAATTGGTTTTCAACACCAACACTTGTGCGTGGAGTGGTTTTCAACACTAGCACGTGCGCGGAAAGTGCTTTTTGCAACAATCTCTATATAATTCCAGCAATCTCTGTGTGTGTGTGTGTGTGTGTGTGTGTCTGTCTGTATGCGACCGCTGTTTCTCGACAACTACCGGTCCGATATACTTGAAACTTGCCAGGTATATTGCTGGGGACCCGAGGATGTGCCTTTTCAAGGTTTGAAATTAATCGGGCAAGTGGTTCCCAAGGTATGGTCACCGTACTCGCAAGCCGTTCGCTTTGGCTTTGCGAATGAACCAAACCATTTCATGTAAATAGAGGGGGGGGGATTGGCCTATACACAGCCTCTCTGGATGTTAACTTTGCCAAAAACAAGAAAATAAAAACAACCGTTAGTTTAATTGGTCTATTATAGTTCTATTAAAGATGATAGGTTAATAATTTAATATTGAGAATTTGTGCTTCCCAAGTTATGGTCTCTCACATTCGCCTATATTTTCTTGCTCCGTATTCTGTGGTCGTTTCTGACACGTGGTGTCAAAAAATTTTTTTTGTTGTTGTTGTTGTTGTTGTTGTTGTTCTCTTCTCTTTTCTTTGTTTTCCCTTGCGAAAAGATAAAATACGTTTGCGATAATTGAATAATTGGCCATTACAACTAAATTGTTTTCCCTTGCGAAAAGATAAAATACGTTTGCGATTGGCCATTAAAACTAAATTGCGAATAATCGTAATTCTGGCACGTGGTTTCAAAACTTTTTTCCTTTTGCACGCACGTACGGGCAAGCACGTACGGGCAAGCACGTACGGGCACGCACGTACGGGCACGCACGTACGGGCACGCCCTAGTAACACAAATGTGAATAAGGGTTTACAACACGAGCACGAGTGCGGAGAGTGGTTTTCAAACGCCAGCACAAGTGCGAAAAGTGGTTTTGCAACACTAACACAAGTGAGACAAGTGGTTTTGCAATACTAATACAAGTGCAAAAAGTGGTTTTGAACACTAACAGGAGCGCGAAAGGTGGTTTTCAACACGAGCAGAAGTGCGAAAAGTGGTTTTCAACACCAGCCCAAGTGCGGAAAGTGGTTTTGCAAAACTAGCACATGTGTGAAAAATGGTTTTCAATGTCAGCACAAGTGTGGAAAGTGGTTTTGCAACACGAACACAAGTGCAAAAAGTGGTTTTCAATGCCAGCACAAGTGCAAAAAGTGGTTCTGCAACACAAGCGCAAGTGCAGAAAGTGGTTTTCAACACCAGCACAAGTGTGGAAAGTGGTTTTACAACACTAACACAAGTGCGAAAAGTGGTTTTGCAACACTAACACAAGTGCAAAAAGTGGTTTTGCAACTAACACAAGTGCGAAAGTGGTTTTGCAACACTAGCACGAGTGCGGAAAGTGGTTTTCAACACCAACACTTGTGCGTAAAGTGGTTTTCAATGCAAGCACGAGTGCGAAAAGTGTTTTTGCAATACTAAACCAAATGCGAAAAGTGGTTTTCAACAAGGGGCATGAGTGCTGAAAGTGGTTTTCAACGCCAGCATAAGTGTGGAAATTGGTTTTCAACATGAGCACAAGTGCGATAAGTGGTTTTGCAACACTAACCCAATTGCGAAAAGTGGTTTTCAACACTAGCACGAGTGCGGAAAGTGGTTTTCAATTCCAGCACAAGTGTGGAAATTGGTTTTGCAACACTAAGACAAACGCGAATTGTGGTTTTTCAACACGAGCACAAGTGCGAAAAGTGGTTTTGCAACACTAACACAAGTGTGAAAGTGGTTTTGCAACACTAACACAAGTGGTTTTCAATGCCAGTTCGACTGCGGAAAGTGGTTTTTGCAACAATAACACAAGTGCGAAAAGTGATTTTGCAAACGAGCACGAGTGCGGAAAGTGGTTTTCAACACCAACACTTGTGCGTAAAGTGGTTTTCAACACTAGCACGAGTGCGGAAAGTGGTTTTTGCAACAATAACACAAGTGCGAAAAGTGGTTTTGCAACACGAGCACGAGTGCAAAAAGTGGTTTTGCAAAACTAAGCCAAATGCGAAAAGTGGTTTTCAACACGAACACCAGTGCTGAAAGTGGTTTTCAACGGCAGCAGAAGTGTGGAAATTGGGTTTTGCAACACCAACACAAATGCAAATAATGGTTTACAACACTAGCACAAGTGCAGAAAGTGGTTTGCAACACGAACACAAGTGCGCAAAGAGGTTTTCAACACCAACATTTGTGCGTAAAGTGGTTTTCAATGCCAGCACGAGTGCGAAAAGTGGTTTTCTATGTCAGCACAAGTGTGGAGAGTGGTTTTCAACACGAGCATGAGTGCTGAAAGTGGTTTTCAACGCCAGCATAAGTGTGGAAATTGGTTTTCAACACCAACACTTGTGCGTGGAGTGGTTTTCAACACTAGCACGTGCGCGGAAAGTGCTTTTTGCAACAATCTCTATATAATTCCAGCAATCTCTGTGTGTGTGTGTGTGTGTGTGTGTGTCTGTCTGTATGCGACCGCTGTTTCTCGACAACTACCGGTCCGATATACTTGAAACTTGCCAGGTATATTGCTGGGGACCCGAGGATGTGCCTTTTCAAGGTTTGAAATTAATCGGGCAAGTGGTTCCCAAGGTATGGTCACCGTACTCGCAAGCCGTTCGCTTTGGCTTTGCGAATGAACCAAACCATTTCATGTAAATAGAGGGGGGGGGATTGGCCTATACACAGCCTCTCTGGATGTTAACTTTGCCAAAAACAAGAAAATAAAAACAACCGTTAGTTTAATTGGTCTATTATAGTTCTATTAAAGATGATAGGTTAATAATTTAATATTGAGAATTTGTGCTTCCCAAGTTATGGTCTCTCACATTCGCCTATATTTTCTTGCTCCGTATTCTGTGGTCGTTTCTGACACGTGGTGTCAAAAAATTTTTTTTGTTGTTGTTGTTGTTGTTGTTGTTGTTCTCTTCTCTTTTCTTTGTTTTCCCTTGCGAAAAGATAAAATACGTTTGCGATAATTGAATAATTGGCCATTACAACTAAATTGTTTTCCCTTGCGAAAAGATAAAATACGTTTGCGATTGGCCATTAAAACTAAATTGCGAATAATCGTAATTCTGGCACGTGGTTTCAAAACTTTTTTCCTTTTGCACGCACGTACGGGCAAGCACGTACGGGCAAGCACGTACGGGCACGCACGTACGGGCACGCACGTACGGGCACGCCCTAGTAACACAAATGTGAATAAGGGTTTACAACACGAGCACGAGTGCGGAGAGTGGTTTTCAAACGCCAGCACAAGTGCGAAAAGTGGTTTTGCAACACTAACACAAGTGAGACAAGTGGTTTTGCAATACTAATACAAGTGCAAAAAGTGGTTTTGAACACTAACAGGAGCGCGAAAGGTGGTTTTCAACACGAGCAGAAGTGCGAAAAGTGGTTTTCAACACCAGCCCAAGTGCGGAAAGTGGTTTTGCAAAACTAGCACATGTGTGAAAAATGGTTTTCAATGTCAGCACAAGTGTGGAAAGTGGTTTTGCAACACGAACACAAGTGCAAAAAGTGGTTTTCAATGCCAGCACAAGTGCAAAAAGTGGTTCTGCAACACAAGCGCAAGTGCAGAAAGTGGTTTTCAACACCAGCACAAGTGTGGAAAGTGGTTTTACAACACTAACACAAGTGCGAAAAGTGGTTTTGCAACACTAACACAAGTGCAAAAAGTGGTTTTGCAACTAACACAAGTGCGAAAGTGGTTTTGCAACACTAGCACGAGTGCGGAAAGTGGTTTTCAACACCAACACTTGTGCGTAAAGTGGTTTTCAATGCAAGCACGAGTGCGAAAAGTGTTTTTGCAATACTAAACCAAATGCGAAAAGTGGTTTTCAACAAGGGGCATGAGTGCTGAAAGTGGTTTTCAACGCCAGCATAAGTGTGGAAATTGGTTTTCAACATGAGCACAAGTGCGATAAGTGGTTTTGCAACACTAACCCAATTGCGAAAAGTGGTTTTCAACACTAGCACGAGTGCGGAAAGTGGTTTTCAATTCCAGCACAAGTGTGGAAATTGGTTTTGCAACACTAAGACAAACGCGAATTGTGGTTTTTCAACACGAGCACAAGTGCGAAAAGTGGTTTTGCAACACTAACACAAGTGTGAAAGTGGTTTTGCAACACTAACACAAGTGGTTTTCAATGCCAGTTCGACTGCGGAAAGTGGTTTTTGCAACAATAACACAAGTGCGAAAAGTGATTTTGCAAACGAGCACGAGTGCGGAAAGTGGTTTTCAACACCAACACTTGTGCGTAAAGTGGTTTTCAACACTAGCACGAGTGCGGAAAGTGGTTTTTGCAACAATAACACAAGTGCGAAAAGTGGTTTTGCAACACGAGCACGAGTGCAAAAAGTGGTTTTGCAAAACTAAGCCAAATGCGAAAAGTGGTTTTCAACACGAACACCAGTGCTGAAAGTGGTTTTCAACGGCAGCAGAAGTGTGGAAATTGGGTTTTGCAACACCAACACAAATGCGAATAATGGTTTACAACACTAGCACAAGTGCGGAAAGTGGTTTGCAACACGAACACAAGTGCGGAAAGAGGTTTTCAACACCAACATTTGTGCGTAAAGTGGTTTTGCCAGCACGAGTGCGAAAAGTGGTTTTCTATGTCAGCACAAGTGTGGAGAGTGGTTTTCAATGCTAGCACGAGTGCGAAAAGTGGTTTTCTATGTCAGCACAAGTGTGGAAAATGGTTTTGCAACACCAGCTCAAGTGCAGAAAGAGGTTTTCAACACCAACACTTGTGTGAAAAGTAGTTTTCTATGTCAGCACAAGTGTGGAAAGTAGTATTCAATGCTAGTACGAGTGCGAAAAGTGGTTTTCAATGCCATCACAAGTGTGGAAAGTGGTTTTCAACACCAACACTTGTGCGTAAAGTGGTTTTCAATGCTAGCACGTGTGTGAAAAGTGGTTTTGCAATACTAAACCAAATGCGAAAAGTGGTTTTCAACACTAGCACAAGTGCAAAAAGTGGTTTTCAACACTAACCAAAGTGCGAAAAGTTGTTTTCAACACCAGCACAAGTGCGGAAAGCAGTTTTGCAACACAAGCACAAGTGCAGAACGTGGTTTTCAACACGAGCGCAAGTGTGGAAAGTGGTTTTGCAACACGAGCTCAAGTGCGGAGAGTGGTTTTCAAACGCCAGCACAAGTGCGAAAAGTGGTTTTGCAACACTAACACAATTGAGACAAGTGGTTTTGCAACACTAACACAAGTGAGACAAGTGGTTTTGCAACACTAACAGAAGTGCAAAAAGTGGTTTTGAACACTAACAGGAGTGCGAAAAGTGGTTTTCAATGCCAGCACAATTGCAAAAAGTGGTTTTCAACACTAACCAAAGTGCGAAAAGTTGTTTTCAACACCAGCACAAGTGCGGAAAGCAGTTTTGCAACACAAGCACAAGTGCAGAACGTGGTTTTCAACACGAGCGCAAGTGTGGAAAGTGGTTTTGCAACACGAGCTCAAGTGCGGAGAGTGGTTTTCAAACGCCAGCACAAGTGCGAAAAGTGGTTTTGCAACACTAACACAATTGAGACAAGTGGTTTTGCAACACTAACACAAGTGAGACAAGTGGTTTTGCAACACTAACAGAAGTGCAAAAAGTGGTTTTGAACACTAACAGGAGTGCGAAAAGTGGTTTTCAACACTAGCACAAATGCAAAAAAGTGGTTTTCAACACTAACCAAAGTGCGAAAAGTTGTTTTCAACACCAGCACAAGTGCGGAAAGCAGTTTTGCAACACGAGCACAAGTGCAGAATGTGGTTTTCAATGCAAGCGCAAGTGTGGATAGTGGTTTTGCAACACTAGCTCAAGTGCGGAGAGTGGTTTTCAAACGCCAGCACAAGTGCGAAAAGTGGTTTTGCAACACTAACACAAGTGAGACAAGTGGTTTTGCAACATGAGCACGAGTGCGGAAAGTGGTTTTCAACACCAACACTTGTGCGGAAAGCAGTTTTGCAACACAAGCACAAGTGCAGAACGTGGTTTTCAACACGAGCGCAAGTGTGGAAAGTGGTTTTGCAACACTAGCTCAAGTGCGGAGAGTGGTTTTCAAACGCCAGCACAAGTGCGAAAAGTGGTTTTGCAACACTAACACAAGTGAGACAAGTGGTTTTGCAACACGTACACAAGTGAGACAAGTGGTTTTGCAACACTAACACAAGTGAAAAAAGTGGTTTTGAACACTAACAGGAGCGCGAAAAGTGGTTTTCAACACGAGAAGTGCGAAAAGTGGTTTTCAATGCCAGCACAATTGCAAAAAGTGGTTCTGCAACACGAGCTCAAGTGCGGAAAGTGGTTTTCAACGCCAGCACAAGTGCGGAAAGTGGTTCTGCAACACTAGTGCAAGTGCAGAAAGTGGTTTTCAACGCCAGCACAAGTGTGGAAAGTGGTTTTGCAACACTAACATAAGTGCAAAAAGTGGTATTCAATGCCAGCACAAGTGCGGAAAGTAGTTCTGCAACACCAGCTCATGTGCGGAAAGTGGTTTTCAACACCAGCGCGTAAAGTGGTTTTCAATGCTAACACGAGTGCGAAAAGTGGTTTTGCAATACTAAACCAAATGCGAAAAGTGGTTTTCAACAAGGGGCATGAGTATTGAAAGTGGTTTTAAACGCCAGCATAAGTGTGGAAATTGGTTTTCAACATGAGCACAAGTGCGATAAGTGGTTTTGCAAAAATACCCAATTGCGAAAAGTGGTTTTCAATACGAGCACGAGTGCGGAAAGTGGTTTTTGCAATACTAAGCCAAATGCGAAAAGTGGTTTTGCAACACGAGCACGAGTGCGGAAAGTGGTTTTCAACACCAACACTTGTGCGTAAAGTGGTTTTCAATGCTAGCACGAGTGTGAAAAGTGGTTTTGCAATACTAAGCCAAATGCGAAAAGTGGTTTTCAACACTAGCACAAGTGCAAAAAGTGGTTTTCAACACCAGCACAAGTGCGGCAAGCAATTTTGCAACACAAGCACAGAACGTGGTTTTCAACACGAGCGCAAGTGTGGAAAGTGGTTTTGCAACACTAGCTCAAGTGCGGAGAGCGGTTTTCAAACGCCAGCACAAGTGCGAAAAGTGGTTTTGCAAAACTAACACAAGTGAGACAAGTGGTTTTGCAACACTAACACAAGTGCAAAAAGTGGTTTTGAACACTAGCAGAAGTGCGAAAAGTGGTTTTGCAACACTAACACGAGTGCAAAAAGTGGTATTCAATGCCAGCACAAGTGCGGAAAGTAGTTCTACAACACCAGCTCAAGTGCGGAAAGTGGTTTTCAACAACAACACAAGTGTGAAAAGTGGTTTTGCAACACTAAAACAAGTGCGAAAAGTGGTTTTGCAACACTAGCACGAGTGCGGAAAGTGGTTTTCAACACCAACACTTGTGCGTAAAGTGGTTTTCAATGTGAGCACGAGTGCGAAAAGTGGTTTTGCAATACTAAACCAAATGCGAAAAGTGGTTTTCAACAAGAGGCATGAGTGCTAAAAGTGGTTTTCAACACAAGCACGATTGCGGAAAGTGGTTTTCAATACCAGCACAAGTGTGGAAATTGGTTTTGCAACACTAAGACAAATGCGATTTGTGGTTTTTCAACACTAGCGCAAGTGCGAAAAGTGATTTTGCAACACGAGCACGAGTGCTGAAAGTGGTTTTCAACACCAACACTTGTGCGTGGAGTGGTTTTCAACACTAGCACGAGCGCGGAAAGTGCTTTTTGCAACAATAACACAAATGTGAATAAGGGCTTACAACACGAGCACGAGTGCGGAAAGTGTTTTTCAAAACTAACACAATTGCAAAAAGTGGTTTTGCAACACTAGCTCAAGTGCGGAGAGTGGTTTTCAAACGTCAGCACAAGTGCGAAAAGTGGTTTTGCAACACTAACACAAGTGAGACAAGTGGTTTTGCAATACTAATACAAGTGCAAAAAGTGGTTTTGAACACTAACAGGAGCGCGAAATGTGGTTTTCAACACGAGCAGATGTGCGAAAAGTGGTTTTCAACACCAGCCCAAGTGCGGAAAGTGGTTTTGCAAAACTAGCACATGTGTGAAAATTGGTTTTCAACTAGGGCATGCCCGTACTATATCTATATCTAAAATTATATCCCCCCCCGCCCCCTCTATTTACATGAAATGGTTTGGTCCAAAGCGAACGGCTTGCGAGTGGTGACAATCCCCCCCCTCTATTTACATGCAATGGTTTGGTCCAAAGCGAACGGCTTCCGGAGTTTGGTAAAGAAATCGCCATCGCGTGCACAAACGCGCAGGAAAGCGAATGAAACGCAAATTCGTTTTTATTAGTTGTAAAACATAGTTTAACGCCAACATAGTTTGCAAACGTGAAATAAATGAATACGCTCTCAAATGTGCCATCCGAGGCAGAGTGTGCCCGCCACGTTCGGCACACGCGATCGTTCGCTGCTCTCTGATTGGTTGAATCGTTTTTTGGACATAGCTCGGTAAGTAATTGTCCGATTAATATGAAACCTTGAAAAGGCACATCCTCGGGTCCCCAGCAATATACCTGGCAAGTTAAAAGTATATCGGACCCGTGGTTGTCGAGAAACAGCGGTCACAGACAAACAAACGTACAGACAGACAGAGATTACTGGAATTATAGATAGATGTCAGCACAAGTGTGAAAAGTGGTTTTGCAACACTAACACAAGTGCAAAAAGTGGTTTTCAATGCCAGCACAAGTGCAAAAAGTGCTTCTGTAACACTAGCTCAAGTGCGGAAAGTGGTTTTGCAACACTAACACAAGTGCGAAAAGTGGTTTTGCAACTAACACAAGTGTGAAAGTGGTTTTGCAACACCAGCACGAGTGCGGAAAGTGGTTTTCAACACCAACACTTGTGCGTAAAGTGGTTTTCTATGCAAGCACGAGTGCTTAAAGTGTTTTTGCAATACTAAACCAAATGCGAAAAGTGGTTTTCAACAAGGGGCATGAGCGCTGAAAGTGGTTTTCAACACCAGCATAAGTGTGGAAATTGGTTTTCAACATGAGCACAAGTGCGATAAGTGGTTTTGCAACACTAACCCAATTGCGAAAAGTGGTTTTCAACACTAGCACGAGTGCGGAAAGTGGTTTTCAATACCAGCACAAGTGTGGAAATTGGTTTTGCAACACTAAGACAAATGCGAGTTGTGGTTTTTCAACACGAGCACAAGTGCGAAAAGTGGTTTTGCAACACTAACACAAGTGTGAAAGTGGTTTTGCAACACTAACACAAGTGGTGCAACACTAACACACTAACACAACACTAACACAACACTAACAAAGAAAACACTAACACAAGTGGTTTTCAATGCCAGTACGACTGCGGAAAGTGGTTTTTGCAACAATAACACAAGTGCGAAAAGTGATTTTGCAACACGAACACGAGCACACCAACACTTGTGCGTATAGTGGTTTTCTATGCAAGCACGAGTGCTTAAAGTGTTTTTGCAATACTAAACCAAATGCGAAAAGTGGTTTTCAACAAGGGGCATGAGCGCTGAAAGTGGTTTTCAACACCAGCATAAGTGTGGAAATTGGTTTTCAACATGAGCACAAGTGCGATAAGTGGTTTTGCAACACTAAACCAATTGCGAAAAGTGGTTTTCAACACTAGCACGAGTGCGGAAAGTGATTTTCAATACCAGCACAAGTGTGGAAATTGGTTTTGCAACACTAAGACAAATGCAAATTGTGGTTTTTCAACACGAGCACAAGTGCGAAAAGTGGTTTTGCAACACTAACACAAGTGTGAAAGTGGTTTTGCAACACTAACACAAGTGGTGCAACACTAACACAACACTAACACAACACTAACACAACACTAACAAAGAAAACACTAACACAAGTGGTTTTCAATGCCAGTACGACTGCGGAAAGTGGTTTTTGCAACAATAACACAAGTGCGAAAAGTGATTTTGCAACACGAGCACGAGTGCGGAAAGTGGTTTTCAACACCAACACTTGTGCGTAAAGTGGTTTTCAACACTAGTACGAGCGCGGAAAGTGGTTTTTGCAACAATAACACAAGTGCGAAAAGTGGTTTTGCAACACGAGCACGAGTGCAAAAAGTTGTTTTGCAAAACTACGCCAAATGCGAAAAGTGGTTTTCAACACGAACACTGGTGCTGAAAGTGGTTTTCAACGGCAGCAGAAGTGTGGAAATTGGGTTTTGCAACACCAACACAAATGCAAATAATGGTTTACAACACTAGCACAAGTGCAGAAAGTGGTTTGCAACACGAACACAAGTGCGCAAAGAGGTTTTCAACACCAACATTTGTGCGTAAAGTGGTTTTCAATGCCAGCACGAGTGCGAAAAGTGGTTTTCTATGTCAGCACAAGTGTGGAGAGTGGTTTTCAACACGAGCATGAGTGCTGAAAGTGGTTTTCAACGCCAGCATAAGTGTGGAAATTGGTTTTCAACACCAACACTTGTGCGTGGAGTGGTTTTCAACACTAGCACGAGCGCGGAAAGTGCTTTTTGCAACAATAACACAAATGTGAATAAGGGTTTACAACACGAGCACGAGTGCGGAGAGTGGTTTTCAAACGCCAGCACAAGTGCGAAAAGTGGTTTTGCAACACTAACACAAGTGAGACAAGTGGTTTTGCAATACTAATACAAGTGCAAAAAGTGGTTTTGAACACTAACAGGAGCGCGAAAAGTGGTTTTCAACACGAGCAGAAGTGCGAAAAGTGTTTTTCAACACCAGCCCAAGTGCGGAAAGTGGTTTTGCAAAACTAGCACATGTGTGAAAAATGGTTTTCAATGTCAGCACAAGTGTGGAAAGTGGTTTTGCAACACGAACACAAGTGCAAAAAGTGGTTTTCAACACGAGCAGAAGTGCAGAAAGTGGTTTTCAACACCAGCACAAGTGTGGAAAGTGGTTTTACAACACTAACACAAGTGCGAAAAGTGGTTTTGCAACACTAACACAAGTGCAAAAAGTGGTTTTGCAACTAACACAAGTGCGAAAGTGGTTTTGCAACACTAGCACGAGTGCGGAAAGTGGTTTTCAACACCAACACTTGTGCGTAAAGTGGTTTTCAATGCTAGCACGAGTGTGAAAAGTGGTTTTGCAATACTAAGCCAAATGCGAAAAGTGGTTTTCAACACTAGCACAAGTGCAAAAAGTGGTTTTCAACACCAGCACAAGTGCGGCAAGCAATTTTGCAACACAAGCACAGAACGTGGTTTTCAACACGAGCGCAAGTGTGGAAAGTGGTTTTGCAACACTAGCTCAAGTGCGGAGAGCGGTTTTCAAACGCCAGCACAAGTGCGAAAAGTGGTTTTGCAAAACTAACACAAGTGAGACAAGTGGTTTTGCAACACTAACACAAGTGCAAAAAGTGGTTTTGAACACTAGCAGAAGTGCGAAAAGTGGTTTTGCAACACTAACACGAGTGCAAAAAGTGGTATTCAATGCCAGCACAAGTGCGGAAAGTAGTTCTACAACACCAGCTCAAGTGCGGAAAGTGGTTTTCAACAACAACACAAGTGTGAAAAGTGGTTTTGCAACACTAAAACAAGTGCGAAAAGTGGTTTTGCAACACTAGCACGAGTGCGGAAAGTGGTTTTCAACACCAACACTTGTGCGTAAAGTGGTTTTCAATGTGAGCACGAGTGCGAAAAGTGGTTTTGCAATACTAAACCAAATGCGAAAAGTGGATTTCAACAAGAGGCATGAGTGCTAAAAGTGGTTTTCAACACAAGCACGATTGCGGAAAGTGGTTTTCAATACCAGCACAAGTGTGGAAATTGGTTTTGCAACACTAAGACAAATGCGATTTGTGGTTTTTCAACACTAGCGCAAGTGCGAAAAGTGATTTTGCAACACGAGCACGAGTGCTGAAAGTGGTTTTCAACACCAACACTTGTGCGTGGAGTGGTTTTCAACACTAGCACGAGCGCGGAAAGTGCTTTTTGCAACAATAACACAAATGTGAATAAGGGCTTACAACACGAGCACGAGTGCGGCAAGTGTTTTTCAAAACTAACACAATTGCAAAAAGTGGTTTTGCAACACTAGCTCAAGTGCGGAGAGTGGTTTTCAAACGCCAGCACAAGTGCGAAAAGTGGTTTTGCAACACTAACACAAGTGAGACAAGTGGTTTTGCAATACTAATACAAGTGCAAAAAGTGGTTTTGAACACTAACAGGAGCGCGAAATGTGGTTTTCAACACGAGCAGAAGTGCGAAAAGTGGTTTTCAACACCAGCCCAAGTGCGGAAAGTGGTTTTGCAAAACTAGCACATGTGTGAAAATTGGTTTTCAATGTCAGCACAAGTGTGAAAAGTGGTTTTGCAACACTAACACAAGTGCAAAAAGTGGTTTTCAATGCCAGCACAAGTGCAAAAAGTGCTTCTGTAACACTAGCTCAAGTGTGGAAAGTGGTTTTCAACGCCAGCACAAGTGTGGAAAGTGGTTCTGCAACACTAGTGCAAGTGCAGAAAGTGGTTTTCAACACCAGCACAAGTGTGGAAAGTGGTTTTACAACACTAACACAAGTGCGAAAAGTGGTTTTGCAACACTAACACAAGTGCGAAAAGTGGTTTTGCAACTAACACAAGTGCGAAAGTGGTTTTGCAACACCAGCACGAGTGCGGAAAGTGGTTTTCAACACCAACACTTGTGCGTAAAGTGGTTTTCTATGCAAGCACGAGTGCTTAAAGTGTTTTTGCAATACTAAACCAAATGCGAAAAGTGGTTTTCAACAAGGGGCATGAGCGCTGAAAGTGGTTTTCAACACCAGCATAAGTGTGGAAATTGGTTTTCAACATGAGCACAAGTGCGATAAGTGGTTTTGCAACACTAACCCAATTGCGAAAAGTGGTTTTCAACACTAGCACGAGTGCGGAAAGTGGTTTTCAATACCAGCACAAGTGTGGAAATTGGTTTTGCAACACTAAGACAAATGCGAATTGTTGTTTTTCAACACGAGCACAAGTGCGAAAAGTGGTTTTGCAACACTAACACAAGTGTGAAAGTGGTTTTGCAACACTAACACAAGTGGTTTTCAATGCCAGTACGACTGCGGAAAGTGGTTTTTGCAACAATAACACAAGTGCGAAAAGTGATTTTGCAACACGAGCACGAGTGCGGAAAGTGGTTTTCAACACCAACACTTGTGCGTAAAGTGGTTTTCAACACTAGTACGAGCGCGGAAAGTGGTTTTTGCAACAATAACACAAGTGCGAAAAGTGGTTTTGCAACACGAGCACGAGTGCAAAAAGTGGTTTTGCAAAACTAAGCCAAATGCGAAAAGTGGTTTTCAACACGAACACGGGTGCTGAAAGTGGTTTTCAACGGCAGCAGAAGTGTGGAAATTGGGTTTTGCAACACCAACACAAATGCAAATAATGGTTTACAACACTAGCACAAGTGCAGAAAGTGGTTTGCAACACGAACACAAGTGCGCAAAGAGGTTTTCAACACCAACATTTGTGCGTAAAGTGGTTTTCAATGCCAGCACGAGTGCGAAAAGTGGTTTTCTATGTCAGCACAAGTGTGGAGAGTGGTTTTCAACACGAGCATGAGTGCTGAAAGTGGTTTTCAACGCCAGCATAAGTGTGGAAATTGGTTTTCAACACCAACACTTGTGCGTGGAGTGGTTTTCAACACTAGCACGTGCGCGGAAAGTGCTTTTTGCAACAATCTCTATATAATTCCAGCAATCTCTGTGTGTGTGTGTGTGTGTGTGTGTGTCTGTCTGTATGCGACCGCTGTTTCTCGACAACTACCGGTCCGATATACTTGAAACTTGCCAGGTATATTGCTGGGGACCCGAGGATGTGCCTTTTCAAGGTTTGAAATTAATCGGGCAAGTGGTTCCCAAGGTATGGTCACCGTACTCGCAAGCCGTTCGCTTTGGCTTTGCGAATGAACCAAACCATTTCATGTAAATAGAGGGGGGGGATTGGCCTATACACAGCCTCTCTGGATGTTAACTTTGCCAAAAACAAGAAAATAAAAACAACCGTTAGTTTAATTGGTCTATTATAGTTCTATTAAAGATGATAGGTTAATAATTTAATATTGAGAATTTGTGCTTCCCAAGTTATGGTCTCTCACATTCGCCTATATTTTCTTGCTCCGTATTCTGTGGTCGTTTCTGACACGTGGTGTCAAAAAATTTTTTTTTTTGTTGTTGTTGTTGTTGTTGTTGTTCTCTTCTCTTTTCTTTGTTTTCCCTTGCGAAAAGATAAAATACGTTTGCGATAATTGAATAATTGGCCATTACAACTAAATTGTTTTCCCTTGCGAAAAGATAAAATACGTTTGCGATTGGCCATTAAAACTAAATTGCGAATAATCGTAATTCTGGCACGTGGTTTCAAAACTTTTTTCCTTTTGCACGCACGTACGGGCAAGCACGTACGGGCAAGCACGTACGGGCACGCACGTACGGGCACGCACGTACGGGCACGCCCTAGTAACACAAATGTGAATAAGGGTTTACAACACGAGCACGAGTGCGGAGAGTGGTTTTCAAACGCCAGCACAAGTGCGAAAAGTGGTTTTGCAACACTAACACAAGTGAGACAAGTGGTTTTGCAATACTAATACAAGTGCAAAAAGTGGTTTTGAACACTAACAGGAGCGCGAAAGGTGGTTTTCAACACGAGCAGAAGTGCGAAAAGTGGTTTTCAACACCAGCCCAAGTGCGGAAAGTGGTTTTGCAAAACTAGCACATGTGTGAAAAATGGTTTTCAATGTCAGCACAAGTGTGGAAAGTGGTTTTGCAACACGAACACAAGTGCAAAAAGTGGTTTTCAATGCCAGCACAAGTGCAAAAAGTGGTTCTGCAACACAAGCGCAAGTGCAGAAAGTGGTTTTCAACACCAGCACAAGTGTGGAAAGTGGTTTTACAACACTAACACAAGTGCGAAAAGTGGTTTTGCAACACTAACACAAGTGCAAAAAGTGGTTTTGCAACTAACACAAGTGCGAAAGTGGTTTTGCAACACTAGCACGAGTGCGGAAAGTGGTTTTCAACACCAACACTTGTGCGTAAAGTGGTTTTCAATGCAAGCACGAGTGCGAAAAGTGTTTTTGCAATACTAAACCAAATGCGAAAAGTGGTTTTCAACAAGGGGCATGAGTGCTGAAAGTGGTTTTCAACGCCAGCATAAGTGTGGAAATTGGTTTTCAACATGAGCACAAGTGCGATAAGTGGTTTTGCAACACTAACCCAATTGCGAAAAGTGGTTTTCAACACTAGCACGAGTGCGGAAAGTGGTTTTCAATTCCAGCACAAGTGTGGAAATTGGTTTTGCAACACTAAGACAAACGCGAATTGTGGTTTTTCAACACGAGCACAAGTGCGAAAAGTGGTTTTGCAACACTAACACAAGTGTGAAAGTGGTTTTGCAACACTAACACAAGTGGTTTTCAATGCCAGTTCGACTGCGGAAAGTGGTTTTTGCAACAATAACACAAGTGCGAAAAGTGATTTTGCAAACGAGCACGAGTGCGGAAAGTGGTTTTCAACACCAACACTTGTGCGTAAAGTGGTTTTCAACACTAGCACGAGTGCGGAAAGTGGTTTTTGCAACAATAACACAAGTGCGAAAAGTGGTTTTGCAACACGAGCACGAGTGCAAAAAGTGGTTTTGCAAAACTAAGCCAAATGCGAAAAGTGGTTTTCAACACGAACACCAGTGCTGAAAGTGGTTTTCAACGGCAGCAGAAGTGTGGAAATTGGGTTTTGCAACACCAACACAAATGCGAATAATGGTTTACAACACTAGCACAAGTGCGGAAAGTGGTTTGCAACACGAACACAAGTGCGGAAAGAGGTTTTCAACACCAACATTTGTGCGTAAAGTGGTTTTGCCAGCACGAGTGCGAAAAGTGGTTTTCTATGTCAGCACAAGTGTGGAGAGTGGTTTTCAATGCTAGCACGAGTGCGAAAAGTGGTTTTCTATGTCAGCACAAGTGTGGAAAATGGTTTTGCAACACCAGCTCAAGTGCAGAAAGAGGTTTTCAACACCAACACTTGTGTGAAAAGTAGTTTTCTATGTCAGCACAAGTGTGGAAAGTAGTATTCAATGCTAGTACGAGTGCGAAAAGTGGTTTTCAATGCCATCACAAGTGTGGAAAGTGGTTTTCAACACCAACACTTGTGCGTAAAGTGGTTTTCAATGCTAGCACGTGTGTGAAAAGTGGTTTTGCAATACTAAACCAAATGCGAAAAGTGGTTTTCAACACTAGCACAAGTGCAAAAAGTGGTTTTCAACACTAACCAAAGTGCGAAAAGTTGTTTTCAACACCAGCACAAGTGCGGAAAGCAGTTTTGCAACACAAGCACAAGTGCAGAACGTGGTTTTCAACACGAGCGCAAGTGTGGAAAGTGGTTTTGCAACACGAGCTCAAGTGCGGAGAGTGGTTTTCAAACGCCAGCACAAGTGCGAAAAGTGGTTTTGCAACACTAACACAATTGAGACAAGTGGTTTTGCAACACTAACACAAGTGAGACAAGTGGTTTTGCAACACTAACAGAAGTGCAAAAAGTGGTTTTGAACACTAACAGGAGTGCGAAAAGTGGTTTTCAATGCCAGCACAATTGCAAAAAGTGGTTTTCAACACTAACCAAAGTGCGAAAAGTTGTTTTCAACACCAGCACAAGTGCGGAAAGCAGTTTTGCAACACAAGCACAAGTGCAGAACGTGGTTTTCAACACGAGCGCAAGTGTGGAAAGTGGTTTTGCAACACGAGCTCAAGTGCGGAGAGTGGTTTTCAAACGCCAGCACAAGTGCGAAAAGTGGTTTTGCAACACTAACACAATTGAGACAAGTGGTTTTGCAACACTAACACAAGTGAGACAAGTGGTTTTGCAACACTAACAGAAGTGCAAAAAGTGGTTTTGAACACTAACAGGAGTGCGAAAAGTGGTTTTCAACACTAGCACAAATGCAAAAAAGTGGTTTTCAACACTAACCAAAGTGCGAAAAGTTGTTTTCAACACCAGCACAAGTGCGGAAAGCAGTTTTGCAACACGAGCACAAGTGCAGAATGTGGTTTTCAATGCAAGCGCAAGTGTGGATAGTGGTTTTGCAACACTAGCTCAAGTGCGGAGAGTGGTTTTCAAACGCCAGCACAAGTGCGAAAAGTGGTTTTGCAACACTAACACAAGTGAGACAAGTGGTTTTGCAACATGAGCACGAGTGCGGAAAGTGGTTTTCAACACCAACACTTGTGCGGAAAGCAGTTTTGCAACACAAGCACAAGTGCAGAACGTGGTTTTCAACACGAGCGCAAGTGTGGAAAGTGGTTTTGCAACACTAGCTCAAGTGCGGAGAGTGGTTTTCAAACGCCAGCACAAGTGCGAAAAGTGGTTTTGCAACACTAACACAAGTGAGACAAGTGGTTTTGCAACACGTACACAAGTGAGACAAGTGGTTTTGCAACACTAACACAAGTGAAAAAAGTGGTTTTGAACACTAACAGGAGCGCGAAAAGTGGTTTTCAACACGAGAAGTGCGAAAAGTGGTTTTCAATGCCAGCACAATTGCAAAAAGTGGTTCTGCAACACGAGCTCAAGTGCGGAAAGTGGTTTTCAACGCCAGCACAAGTGCGGAAAGTGGTTCTGCAACACTAGTGCAAGTGCAGAAAGTGGTTTTCAACGCCAGCACAAGTGTGGAAAGTGGTTTTGCAACACTAACATAAGTGCAAAAAGTGGTATTCAATGCCAGCACAAGTGCGGAAAGTAGTTCTGCAACACCAGCTCATGTGCGGAAAGTGGTTTTCAACACCAGCGCGTAAAGTGGTTTTCAATGCTAACACGAGTGCGAAAAGTGGTTTTGCAATACTAAACCAAATGCGAAAAGTGGTTTTCAACAAGGGGCATGAGTATTGAAAGTGGTTTTAAACGCCAGCATAAGTGTGGAAATTGGTTTTCAACATGAGCACAAGTGCGATAAGTGGTTTTGCAAAAATACCCAATTGCGAAAAGTGGTTTTCAATACGAGCACGAGTGCGGAAAGTGGTTTTTGCAATACTAAGCCAAATGCGAAAAGTGGTTTTGCAACACGAGCACGAGTGCGGAAAGTGGTTTTCAACACCAACACTTGTGCGTAAAGTGGTTTTCAATGCTAGCACGAGTGTGAAAAGTGGTTTTGCAATACTAAGCCAAATGCGAAAAGTGGTTTTCAACACTAGCACAAGTGCAAAAAGTGGTTTTCAACACCAGCACAAGTGCGGCAAGCAATTTTGCAACACAAGCACAGAACGTGGTTTTCAACACGAGCGCAAGTGTGGAAAGTGGTTTTGCAACACTAGCTCAAGTGCGGAGAGCGGTTTTCAAACGCCAGCACAAGTGCGAAAAGTGGTTTTGCAAAACTAACACAAGTGAGACAAGTGGTTTTGCAACACTAACACAAGTGCAAAAAGTGGTTTTGAACACTAGCAGAAGTGCGAAAAGTGGTTTTGCAACACTAACACGAGTGCAAAAAGTGGTATTCAATGCCAGCACAAGTGCGGAAAGTAGTTCTACAACACCAGCTCAAGTGCGGAAAGTGGTTTTCAACAACAACACAAGTGTGAAAAGTGGTTTTGCAACACTAAAACAAGTGCGAAAAGTGGTTTTGCAACACTAGCACGAGTGCGGAAAGTGGTTTTCAACACCAACACTTGTGCGTAAAGTGGTTTTCAATGTGAGCACGAGTGCGAAAAGTGGTTTTGCAATACTAAACCAAATGCGAAAAGTGGTTTTCAACAAGAGGCATGAGTGCTAAAAGTGGTTTTCAACACAAGCACGATTGCGGAAAGTGGTTTTCAATACCAGCACAAGTGTGGAAATTGGTTTTGCAACACTAAGACAAATGCGATTTGTGGTTTTTCAACACTAGCGCAAGTGCGAAAAGTGATTTTGCAACACGAGCACGAGTGCTGAAAGTGGTTTTCAACACCAACACTTGTGCGTGGAGTGGTTTTCAACACTAGCACGAGCGCGGAAAGTGCTTTTTGCAACAATAACACAAATGTGAATAAGGGCTTACAACACGAGCACGAGTGCGGAAAGTGTTTTTCAAAACTAACACAATTGCAAAAAGTGGTTTTGCAACACTAGCTCAAGTGCGGAGAGTGGTTTTCAAACGTCAGCACAAGTGCGAAAAGTGGTTTTGCAACACTAACACAAGTGAGACAAGTGGTTTTGCAATACTAATACAAGTGCAAAAAGTGGTTTTGAACACTAACAGGAGCGCGAAATGTGGTTTTCAACACGAGCAGATGTGCGAAAAGTGGTTTTCAACACCAGCCCAAGTGCGGAAAGTGGTTTTGCAAAACTAGCACATGTGTGAAAATTGGTTTTCAACTAGGGCATGCCCGTACTATATCTATATCTAAAATTATATCCCCCCCCCGCCCCCTCTATTTACATGAAATGGTTTGGTCCAAAGCGAACGGCTTGCGAGTGGTGACAATCCCCCCCCTCTATTTACATGCAATGGTTTGGTCCAAAGCGAACGGCTTCCGGAGTTTGGTAAAGAAATCGCCATCGCGTGCACAAACGCGCAGGAAAGCGAATGAAACGCAAATTCGTTTTTATTAGTTGTAAAACATAGTTTAACGCCAACATAGTTTGCAAACGTGAAATAAATGAATACGCTCTCAAATGTGCCATCCGAGGCAGAGTGTGCCCGCCACGTTCGGCACACGCGATCGTTCGCTGCTCTCTGATTGGTTGAATCGTTTTTTGGACATAGCTCGGTAAGTAATTGTCCGATTAATATGAAACCTTGAAAAGGCACATCCTCGGGTCCCCAGCAATATACCTGGCAAGTTAAAAGTATATCGGACCCGTGGTTGTCGAGAAACAGCGGTCACAGACAAACAAACGTACAGACAGACAGAGATTACTGGAATTATAGATAGATGTCAGCACAAGTGTGAAAAGTGGTTTTGCAACACTAACACAAGTGCAAAAAGTGGTTTTCAATGCCAGCACAAGTGCAAAAAGTGCTTCTGTAACACTAGCTCAAGTGCGGAAAGTGGTTTTGCAACACTAACACAAGTGCGAAAAGTGGTTTTGCAACTAACACAAGTGTGAAAGTGGTTTTGCAACACCAGCACGAGTGCGGAAAGTGGTTTTCAACACCAACACTTGTGCGTAAAGTGGTTTTCTATGCAAGCACGAGTGCTTAAAGTGTTTTTGCAATACTAAACCAAATGCGAAAAGTGGTTTTCAACAAGGGGCATGAGCGCTGAAAGTGGTTTTCAACACCAGCATAAGTGTGGAAATTGGTTTTCAACATGAGCACAAGTGCGATAAGTGGTTTTGCAACACTAACCCAATTGCGAAAAGTGGTTTTCAACACTAGCACGAGTGCGGAAAGTGGTTTTCAATACCAGCACAAGTGTGGAAATTGGTTTTGCAACACTAAGACAAATGCGAGTTGTGGTTTTTCAACACGAGCACAAGTGCGAAAAGTGGTTTTGCAACACTAACACAAGTGTGAAAGTGGTTTTGCAACACTAACACAAGTGGTGCAACACTAACACACTAACACAACACTAACACAACACTAACAAAGAAAACACTAACACAAGTGGTTTTCAATGCCAGTACGACTGCGGAAAGTGGTTTTTGCAACAATAACACAAGTGCGAAAAGTGATTTTGCAACACGAACACGAGCACACCAACACTTGTGCGTATAGTGGTTTTCTATGCAAGCACGAGTGCTTAAAGTGTTTTTGCAATACTAAACCAAATGCGAAAAGTGGTTTTCAACAAGGGGCATGAGCGCTGAAAGTGGTTTTCAACACCAGCATAAGTGTGGAAATTGGTTTTCAACATGAGCACAAGTGCGATAAGTGGTTTTGCAACACTAAACCAATTGCGAAAAGTGGTTTTCAACACTAGCACGAGTGCGGAAAGTGATTTTCAATACCAGCACAAGTGTGGAAATTGGTTTTGCAACACTAAGACAAATGCAAATTGTGGTTTTTCAACACGAGCACAAGTGCGAAAAGTGGTTTTGCAACACTAACACAAGTGTGAAAGTGGTTTTGCAACACTAACACAAGTGGTGCAACACTAACACAACACTAACACAACACTAACACAACACTAACAAAGAAAACACTAACACAAGTGGTTTTCAATGCCAGTACGACTGCGGAAAGTGGTTTTTGCAACAATAACACAAGTGCGAAAAGTGATTTTGCAACACGAGCACGAGTGCGGAAAGTGGTTTTCAACACCAACACTTGTGCGTAAAGTGGTTTTCAACACTAGTACGAGCGCGGAAAGTGGTTTTTGCAACAATAACACAAGTGCGAAAAGTGGTTTTGCAACACGAGCACGAGTGCAAAAAGTTGTTTTGCAAAACTACGCCAAATGCGAAAAGTGGTTTTCAACAGCAGCAGAAGTGTGGAAATTGGGTTTTGCAACACCAACACAAATGCAAATAATGGTTTACAACACTAGCACAAGTGCAGAAAGTGGTTTGCAACACGAACACAAGTGCGCAAAGAGGTTTTCAACACCAACATTTGTGCGTAAAGTGGTTTTCAATGCCAGCACGAGTGCGAAAAGTGGTTTTCTATGTCAGCACAAGTGTGGAGAGTGGTTTTCAACACGAGCATGAGTGCTGAAAGTGGTTTTCAACGCCAGCATAAGTGTGGAAATTGGTTTTCAACACCAACACTTGTGCGTGGAGTGGTTTTCAACACTAGCACGAGCGCGGAAAGTGCTTTTTGCAACAATAACACAAATGTGAATAAGGGTTTACAACACGAGCACGAGTGCGGAGAGTGGTTTTCAAACGCCAGCACAAGTGCGAAAAGTGGTTTTGCAACACTAACACAAGTGAGACAAGTGGTTTTGCAATACTAATACAAGTGCAAAAAGTGGTTTTGAACACTAACAGGAGCGCGAAAAGTGGTTTTCAACACGAGCAGAAGTGCGAAAAGTGTTTTTCAACACCAGCCCAAGTGCGGAAAGTGGTTTTGCAAAACTAGCACATGTGTGAAAAATGGTTTTCAATGTCAGCACAAGTGTGGAAAGTGGTTTTGCAACACGAACACAAGTGCAAAAAGTGGTTTTCAACACGAGCAGAAGTGCAGAAAGTGGTTTTCAACACCAGCACAAGTGTGGAAAGTGGTTTTACAACACTAACACAAGTGCGAAAAGTGGTTTTGCAACACTAACACAAGTGCAAAAAGTGGTTTTGCAACTAACACAAGTGCGAAAGTGGTTTTGCAACACTAGCACGAGTGCGGAAAGTGGTTTTCAACACCAACACTTGTGCGTAAAGTGGTTTTCAACGCAAGCACGAGTGCGGAAAGTGGTTTTTGCAACAATAACACAAGTGCGAAAAGTGGTTTTGCAACACTAACACAAGTGGTTTTCAATGCCAGTTCGACTGCGGAAAGTGGTTTTTGCAACAATAACACAAGTGCGAAAACTGATTTTGCAACACGAGCACGAGTGCGGAAAGTGGTTTTCAACACCAACACTTGTGCGTAAAGTGGTTTTCTATGCAAGCACGAGTGCTTAAAGTGTTTTTGCAATACTAAACCAAATGCGAAAAGTGGTTTTCAACAAGGGGCATGAGCGCTGAAAGTGGTTTTCAACACCAGCATAAGTGTGGAAATTGGTTTTCAACATGAGCACAAGTGCGATAAGTGGTTTTGCAACACTAACCCAATTGCGAAAAGTGGTTTTCAACACTAGCACGAGTGCGGAAAGTGGTTTTCAATACCAGCACAAGTGTGGAAATTGGTTTTGCAACACTAAGACAAATGCGAGTTGTGGTTTTTCAACACGAGCACAAGTGCGAAAAGTGGTTTTGCAACACTAACACAAGTGTGAAAGTGGTTTTGCAACACTAACACAAGTGGTGCAACACTAACACACTAACACAACACTAACACAACACTAACACAACACTAACAAAGAAAACACTAACACAAGTGGTTTTCAATGCCAGTACGACTGCGGAAAGTGGTTTTTGCAACAATAACACAAGTGCGAAAAGTGATTTTGCAACACGAACACGAGCACACCAACACTTGTGCGTAAAGTGGTTTTCTATGCAAGCACGAGTGCTTAAAGTGTTTTTGCAATACTAAACCAAATGCGAAAAGTGGTTTTCAACAAGGGGCATGAGCGCTGAAAGTGGTTTTCAACACCAGCATAAGTGTGGAAATTGGTTTTCAACATGAGCACAAGTGCGATAAGTGGTTTTGCAACACTAACCCAATTGCGAAAAGTGGTTTTCAACACTAGCACGAGTGCGGAAAGTGGTTTTCAATACCAGCACAAGTGTGGAAATTGGTTTTGCAACACTAAGACAAATGCGAATTGTGGTTTTTCAACACGAGCACAAGTGCGAAAAGTGGTTTTGCAACACTAACACAAGTGTGAAAGTGGTTTTGCAACACTAACACAAGTGGTGCAACACTAACACACTAACACAACACTAACACAACACTAACAAAGAAAACACTAACAAAAGTGGTTTTCAATGCCAGTACGACTGCGGAAAGTGGTTTTTGCAACAATAACACAAGTGCGAAAAGTGATTTTGCAACACGAGCACGAGTGCGGAAAGTGGTTTTCAACACCAACACTTGTGCGTAAAGTGGTTTTCAACACTAGTACGAGCGCGGAAAGTGGTTTTTGCAACAATAACACAAGTGCGAAAAGTGGTTTTGCAACACGAGCACGAGTGCAAAAAGTGGTTTTGCAAAACTAAGCCAAATGCGAAAAGTGGTTTTCAACACGAACACGGGTGCTGAAAGTGGTTTTCAACGGCAGCAGAAGTGTGGAAATTGGGTTTTGCAACACCAACACAAATGCAAATAATGGTTTACAACACTAGCACAAGTGCAGAAAGTGGTTTGCAACACGAACACAAGTGCGCAAAGAGGTTTTCAACACCAACATTTGTGCGTAAAGTGGTTTTCAATGCCAGCACGAGTGCGAAAAGTGGTTTTCTATGTCAGCACAAGTGTGGAGAGTGGTTTTCAACACGAGCATGAGTGCTGAAAGTGGTTTTCAACGCCAGCATAAGTGTGGAAATTGGTTTTCAACACCAACACTTGTGCATGGAGTGGTTTTCAACACTAGCACGAGCGCGGAAAGTGCTTTTTGCAACAATAACACAAATGTGAATAAGGGTTTACAACACGAGCACGAGTGCGGAGAGTGGTTTTCAAACGCCAGCACAAGTGCGAAAAGTGGTTTTGCAACACTAACACAAGTGAGACAAGTGGTTTTGCAATACTAATACAAGTGCAAAAAGTGGTTTTGAACACTAACAGGAGCGCGAAAAGTGGTTTTCAACAGGAGCAGAAGTGCGAAGTGGTTTTCAACACCAGCCCAAGTGCGGAAAGTGGTTTTGCAAAACTAGCACATGTGTGAAAAATGGTTTTCAATGTCAGCACAAGTGTGGAAAGTGGTTTTGCAACACGAACACAAGTGCAAAAAGTGGTTTTCAATGCCCGCACAAGTGCAAAAAGTGGTTCTGCAACACAAGCGCAAGTGCAGAAAGTGGTTTTCAACACCAGCACAAGTGTGGAAAGTGGTTTTACAACACTAACACAAGTGCGAAGAGTGGTTTTGCAACACTAACACAAGTGCAAAAAGTGGTTTTGCAACTAACACAAGTGCGAAAGTGGTTTTGCAACACTAGCACGAGTGCGGAAAGTGGTTTTCAACACCAACACTTGTGCGTAAAGTGGTTTTCAATGCAAGCACGAGTGCGAAAAGTGTTTTTGCAATACTAAACCAAATGCGAAAAGTGGTTTTCAACAAGGGGCATGAGTGCTGAAAGTGGTTTTCAACGCCAGCATAAGTGTGGAAATTGGTTTTCAACATGAGCACAAGTGCGATAAGTGGTTTGCAACACTAACCCAATTGCGAAAAGTGGTTTTCACCACTAGCACGAGTGCGGAAAGTGGTTTTCAATACCAGCACAAGTGTGGAAATTGGTTTTGCAACACTAAGACAAACGCGAATTGTGGTTTTTCAACACGAGCACAAGTGCGAAAAGTGGTTTTGCAACACTAACACAAGTGTGAAAGTGGTTTTGCAACACTAACACAAGTGGTTTTCAATGCCAGTTCGACTGCGGAAAGTGGTTTTTGCAACAATAACACAAGTGCGAAAAGTGATTTTGCAACACGAGCACGAGTGCGGAAAGTGGTTTTCAACACCAACACTTGTGCGTAAAGTGGTTTTCAACACGAGCACGAGTGCGGAAAGTGGTTTTTGCAACAATAACACAAGTGCGAAAAGTGGTTTTGCAACACGAGCACGAGTGCAAAAAGTGGTTTTGCAAAACTAAGCCAAATGCGAAAAGTGGTTTTCAACACGAACACCAGTGCTGAAAGTGGTTTTCAACGGCAGCAGAAGTGTGGAAATTGGGTTTTGCAACACCAACACAAATGCGAATAATGGTTTACAACACTAGCACAAGTGCGGAAAGTGGTTTGCAACACGAACACAAGTGCGGAAAGTGGTTTTGCAACACTAGCTCAAGTGCGGAGAGCGGTTTTCAAACACCAGCACAAGTGCGAAAAGTGGTTTTGCAAAACTAACACAAGTGAGACAAGTGGTTTTGCAACACTAACACAAGTGCAAAAAGTGGTTTTGAACACTAGCAGAAGTGCGAAAAGTGGTTTTGCAACACTAACACGAGTGCAAAAAGTGGTATTCAATGCCAGCACAAGTGCGGAAAGTAGTTCTACAACACCAGCTCAAGTGCGGAAAGTGGTTTTCAACAACAACACAAGTGTGAAAAGTGGTTTTGCAACACTAAGACAAATGCGATTTGTGGTTTTTCAACACTAGCGCAAGTGCGAAAAGTGATTTTGCAACACGAGCACGAGTGCTGAAAGTGGTTTTCAACACCAACACTTGTGCGTGGAGTGGTTTTCAACACTAGCACGAGCGCGGAAAGTGCTTTTTGCAACAATAACACAAATGTGAATAAGGGCTTACAACACGAGCACGAGTGCGGAAAGTGTTTTTCAAAACTAACACAATTGCAAAAAGTGGTTTTGCAACACGAGCTCAAGTGCGGAGAGTGGTTTTCAAACGTCAGCACAAGTGCGAAAAGTGGTTTTGCAACACTAACACAAGTGAGACAAGTGGTTTTGCAATACTAATACAAGTGCAAAAAGTGGTTTTGAACACTAACAGGAGCGCGAAATGTGGTTTTCAACACGAGCAGAAGTGCGAAAAGTGGTTTTCAACACCAGCCCAAGTGCGGAAAGTGGTTTTGCAACACTAACACAAGTGTGAAAGTGGTTTTGCAACACTAACACAAGTGGTGCAACACTAACACACTAACACAACACTAACACAACACTAACACAACACTAACAAAGAAAACACTAACACAAGTGGTTTTCAATGCCAGTACGACTGCGGAAAGTGGTTTTTGCAACAATAACACAAGTGCGAAAAGTGATTTTGCAACACGAACACGAGCACACCAACACTTGTGCGTAAAGTGGTTTTCTATGCAAGCACGAGTGCTTAAAGTGTTTTTGCAATACTAAACCAAATGCGAAAAGTGGTTTTCAACAAGGGGCATGAGCGCTGAAAGTGGTTTTCAACACCAGCATAAGTGTGGAAATTGGTTTTCAACATGAGCACAAGTGCGATAAGTGGTTTTGCAACACTAACCCAATTGCGAAAAGTGGTTTTCAACACTAGCACGAGTGCGGAAAGTGGTTTTCAATACCAGCACAAGTGTGGAAATTGGTTTTGCAACACTAAGACAAATGCGAATTGTGGTTTTTCAACACGAGCACAAGTGCGAAAAGTGGTTTTGCAACACTAACACAAGTGTGAAAGTGGTTTTGCAACACTAACACAAGTGGTGCAACACTAACACACTAACACAACACTAACACAACACTAACAAAGAAAACACTAACAAAAGTGGTTTTCAATGCCAGTACGACTGCGGAAAGTGGTTTTTGCAACAATAACACAAGTGCGAAAAGTGATTTTGCAACACGAGCACGAGTGCGGAAAGTGGTTTTCAACACCAACACTTGTGCGTAAAGTGGTTTTCAACACTAGTACGAGCGCGGAAAGTGGTTTTTGCAACAATAACACAAGTGCGAAAAGTGGTTTTGCAACACGAGCACGAGTGCAAAAAGTGGTTTTGCAAAACTAAGCCAAATGCGAAAAGTGGTTTTCAACACGAACACGGGTGCTGAAAGTGGTTTTCAACGGCAGCAGAAGTGTGGAAATTGGGTTTTGCAACACCAACACAAATGCAAATAATGGTTTACAACACTAGCACAAGTGCAGAAAGTGGTTTGCAACACGAACACAAGTGCGCAAAGAGGTTTTCAACACCAACATTTGTGCGTAAAGTGGTTTTCAATGCCAGCACGAGTGCGAAAAGTGGTTTTCTATGTCAGCACAAGTGTGGAGAGTGGTTTTCAACACGAGCATGAGTGCTGAAAGTGGTTTTCAACGCCAGCATAAGTGTGGAAATTGGTTTTCAACACCAACACTTGTGCATGGAGTGGTTTTCAACACTAGCACGAGCGCGGAAAGTGCTTTTTGCAACAATAACACAAATGTGAATAAGGGTTTACAACACGAGCACGAGTGCGGAGAGTGGTTTTCAAACGCCAGCACAAGTGCGAAAAGTGGTTTTGCAACACTAACACAAGTGAGACAAGTGGTTTTGCAATACTAATACAAGTGCAAAAAGTGGTTTTGAACACTAACAGGAGCGCGAAAAGTGGTTTTCAACAGGAGCAGAAGTGCGAAGTGGTTTTCAACACCAGCCCAAGTGCGGAAAGTGGTTTTGCAAAACTAGCACATGTGTGAAAAATGGTTTTCAATGTCAGCACAAGTGTGGAAAGTGGTTTTGCAACACGAACACAAGTGCAAAAAGTGGTTTTCAATGCCCGCACAAGTGCAAAAAGTGGTTCTGCAACACAAGCGCAAGTGCAGAAAGTGGTTTTCAACACCAGCACAAGTGTGGAAAGTGGTTTTACAACACTAACACAAGTGCGAAGAGTGGTTTTGCAACACTAACACAAGTGCAAAAAGTGGTTTTGCAACTAACACAAGTGCGAAAGTGGTTTTGCAACACTAGCACGAGTGCGGAAAGTGGTTTTCAACACCAACACTTGTGCGTAAAGTGGTTTTCAATGCAAGCACGAGTGCGAAAAGTGTTTTTGCAATACTAAACCAAATGCGAAAAGTGGTTTTCAACAAGGGGCATGAGTGCTGAAAGTGGTTTTCAACGCCAGCATAAGTGTGGAAATTGGTTTTCAACATGAGCACAAGTGCGATAAGTGGTTTGCAACACTAACCCAATTGCGAAAAGTGGTTTTCACCACTAGCACGAGTGCGGAAAGTGGTTTTCAATACCAGCACAAGTGTGGAAATTGGTTTTGCAACACTAAGACAAACGCGAATTGTGGTTTTTCAACACGAGCACAAGTGCGAAAAGTGGTTTTGCAACACTAACACAAGTGTGAAAGTGGTTTTGCAACACTAACACAAGTGGTTTTCAATGCCAGTTCGACTGCGGAAAGTGGTTTTTGCAACAATAACACAAGTGCGAAAAGTGATTTTGCAACACGAGCACGAGTGCGGAAAGTGGTTTTCAACACCAACACTTGTGCGTAAAGTGGTTTTCAACACGAGCACGAGTGCGGAAAGTGGTTTTTGCAACAATAACACAAGTGCGAAAAGTGGTTTTGCAACACGAGCACGAGTGCAAAAAGTGGTTTTGCAAAACTAAGCCAAATGCGAAAAGTGGTTTTCAACACGAACACCAGTGCTGAAAGTGGTTTTCAACGGCAGCAGAAGTGTGGAAATTGGGTTTTGCAACACCAACACAAATGCGAATAATGGTTTACAACACTAGCACAAGTGCGGAAAGTGGTTTGCAACACGAACACAAGTGCGGAAAGTGGTTTTGCAACACTAGCTCAAGTGCGGAGAGCGGTTTTCAAACACCAGCACAAGTGCGAAAAGTGGTTTTGCAAAACTAACACAAGTGAGACAAGTGGTTTTGCAACACTAACACAAGTGCAAAAAGTGGTTTTGAACACTAGCAGAAGTGCGAAAAGTGGTTTTGCAACACTAACACGAGTGCAAAAAGTGGTATTCAATGCCAGCACAAGTGCGGAAAGTAGTTCTACAACACCAGCTCAAGTGCGGAAAGTGGTTTTCAACAACAACACAAGTGTGAAAAGTGGTTTTGCAACACTAAGACAAATGCGATTTGTGGTTTTTCAACACTAGCGCAAGTGCGAAAAGTGATTTTGCAACACGAGCACGAGTGCTGAAAGTGGTTTTCAACACCAACACTTGTGCGTGGAGTGGTTTTCAACACTAGCACGAGCGCGGAAAGTGCTTTTTGCAACAATAACACAAATGTGAATAAGGGCTTACAACACGAGCACGAGTGCGGAAAGTGTTTTTCAAAACTAACACAATTGCAAAAAGTGGTTTTGCAACACGAGCTCAAGTGCGGAGAGTGGTTTTCAAACGTCAGCACAAGTGCGAAAAGTGGTTTTGCAACACTAACACAAGTGAGACAAGTGGTTTTGCAATACTAATACAAGTGCAAAAAGTGGTTTTGAACACTAACAGGAGCGCGAAATGTGGTTTTCAACACGAGCAGAAGTGCGAAAAGTGGTTTTCAACACCAGCCCAAGTGCGGAAAGTGGTTTTGCAAAACTAGCACATGTGTGAAAATTGGTTTTCAATGTCAGCACAAGTGTGAAAAGTGGTTTTGCAACACTAACACAAGTGCAAAAAGTGGTTTTCAATGCCAGCACAAGTGCAAAAAGTGCTTCTGTAACACTAGCTCAAGTGTGGAAAGTGGTTTTCAACGCCAGCACAAGTGTGGAAAGTGGTTCTGCAACACTAGCGCAAGTGCAGAAAGTGGTTTTCAACACCAGCACAAGTGTGGAAAGTGGTTTTACAACACTAACACAAGTGCGAAAAGTGGTTTTGCAACACTAACACAAGTGCGAAAAGTGGTTTTGCAACTAACACAAGTGCGAAAGTGGTTTTGCAACACCAGCACGAGTGCGGAAAGTGGTTTTCAACACCAACACTTGTGCGTAAAGTGGTTTTCTATGCAAGCACGAGTGCTTAAAGTGTTTTTGCAATACTAAACCAAATGCGAAAAGTGGTTTTCAACAAGGGGCATGAGCGCTGAAAGTGGTTTTCAACACCAGCATAAGTGTGGAAATTGGTTTTCGACATGAGCACAAGTGCGATAAGTGGTTTTGCAACACTAACCCAATTGCGAAAAGTGGTTTTCAACACTAGCACGAGTGCGGAAAGTGGTTTTCAATACCAGCACAAGTGTGGAAATTGGTTTTGCAACACTAAGACAAATGCGAATTGTGGTTTTTCAACACGAGCACAAGTGTGAAAGTGGTTTTGCAACACTAACACAAGTGGTTTTCAATGCCAGTACGACTGCGGAAAGTGGTTTTTGCAACAATAACACAAGTGCGAAAAGTGATTTTGCAACACGAGCACGAGTGCGGAAAGTGGTTTTCAACACCAACACTTGTGCGTAAAGTGGTTTTCAACACTAGTACGAGCGCGGAAAGTGGTTTTTGCAACAATAACACAAGTGCGAAAAGTGGTTTTGCAACACGAGCACGAGTGCAAAAAGTGGTTTTGCAAAACTAAGCCAAATGCGAAAAGTGGTTTTCAACACGAACACGGGTGCTGAAAGTGGTTTTCAACGGCAGCAGAAGTGTGGAAATTGGGTTTTGCAACACCAACACAAATGCAAATAATGGTTTACAACACTAGCACAAGTGCAGAAAGTGGTTTGCAACACGAACACAAGTGCGCAAAGAGGTTTTCAACACCAACATTTGTGCGTAAAGTGGTTTTCAATGCCAGCACAAGTGCGAAAAGTGGTTTTCTATGTCAGCACAAGTGTGGAGAGTGGTTTTCAACACGAGCATGAGTGCTGAAAGTGGTTTTCAACGCCAGCATAAGTGTGGAAATTGGTTTTCAACACCAACACTTGTGCGTGGAGTGGTTTTCAACACTAGCACGAGCGCGGAAAGTGCTTTTTGCAACAATAACACAAATGTGAATAAGGGTTTACAACACGAGCACGAGTGCGGAGAGTGGTTTTCAAACGCCAGCACAAGTGCGAAAAGTGGTTTTGCAACACTAACACAAGTGAGACAAGTGGTTTTGCAATACTAATACAAGTGCAAAAAGTGGTTTTGAATACTAACAGGAGCGCGAAAGGTGGTTTTCAACACGAGCAGAAGTGCGAAAAGTGGTTTTCAACACCAGCCCAAGTGCGGAAAGTGGTTTTGCAACACTAACACAAGTGGTTTTCAATGCCAGTACGACTGCGGAAAGTGGTTTTTGCAACAATAACACAAGTGCGAAAAGTGATTTTGCAACACGAGCACGAGTGCGGAAAGTGGTTTTCAACACCAACACTTGTGCGTAAAGTGGTTTTCAACACTAGCACGAGTGCGGAAAGTGGTTTTTGCAACAATAACACAAGTGCGAAAAGTGGTTTTGCAACAGGAGCACGAGTGCAAAAAGTGGTTTTGCAAAACTAAGCCAAATGCGAAAAGTGGTTTTCAACACGAACACCAGTGCTGAAAGTGGTTTTCAACGGCAGCAGAAGTGTGGAAATTGGGTTTTGCAACACCAACACAAATGCGAATAATGGTTTACAACACTAGCACAAGTGCGGAAAGTGGTTTGCAACACGAACACAAGTGCGGAAAGAGGTTTTCAACACCAACATTTGTGCGTAAAGTGGTTTTGCCAGCACGAGTGCGAAAAGTGGTTTTCTATGTCAGCACAAGTGTGGAAAATGGTTTTGCAACACCAGCTCAAGTGCAGAAAGAGGTTTTCAACACCAACACTTGTGCGAAAAGTAGTTTTCTATGTCAGCACAAGTGTGGAAAGTAGTATTCAATGCTAGTACGAGTGCGAAAAGTGGTTTTCAATGCCATCACAAGTGTGGAAAGTGGTTTTGCAATACTAAACCAAATGCGAAAAGTGGTTTTCAACACTAGCACAAGTGCAAAAAGTGGTTTTCAACACTAACCAAAGTGCGAAAAGTTGTTTTCAACACCAGCACAAGTGCGGAAAGCAGTTTTGCAACACAAGCACAAGTGCAGAACGTGGTTTTCAACACGAGCGCAAGTGTGGAAAGTGGTTTTGCAACACGAGCTCAAGTGCGGAGAGTGGTTTTCAAACGCCAGCACAAGTGCGAAAAGTGGTTTTGCAACACTAACACAATTGAGACAAGTGGTTTTGCAACACTAACACAAGTGAGACAAGTGGTTTTGCAACACTAACAGAAGTGCAAAAAGTGGTTTTGAACACTAACAGGAGTGCGAAAAGTGGTTTTCAATGCCAGCACAATTGCAAAAAGTGGTTTTCAACACTAACCAAAGTGCGAAAAGTTGTTTTCAACACCAGCACAAGTGCGGAAAGCAGTTTTGCAACACAAGCACAAGTGCAGAACGTGGTTTTCAACACGAGCGCAAGTGTGGAAAGTGGTTTTGCAACACGAGCTCAAGTGCGGAGAGTGGTTTTCAAACGCCAGCACAAGTGCGAAAAGTGGTTTTGCAACACTAACACAATTGAGACAAGTGGTTTTGCAACACTAACACAAGTGAGACAAGTGGTTTTGCAACACTAACAGAAGTGCAAAAAGTGGTTTTGAACACTAACAGGAGTGCGAAAAGTGGTTTTCAACACTAGCACAAATGCAAAAAAGTGGTTTTCAACACTAACCAAAGTGCGAAAAGTTGTTTTCAACACCAGCACAAGTGCGGTAAGCAGTTTTGCAACACGAGCACAAGTGCAGAATGTGGTTTTCAACACGAGCGCAAGTGTGGATAGTGGTTTTGCAACACTAGCTCAAGTGCGGAGAGTGGTTTTCAAACGCCAGCACAAGTGCGAAAAGTGGTTTTGCAACACTAACACAAGTGAGACAAGTGGTTTTGCAACACGAGCACGAGTGCGGAAAGTGGTTTTCAACACCAACACTTGTGCGGAAAGCAGTTTTGCAACACAAGCACAAGTGCAGAACGTGGTTTTCAACACGAGCGCAAGTGTGGAAAGTGGTTTTGCAACACTAGCTCAAGTGCGGAGAGTGGTTTTCAAACGCCAGCACAAGTGCGAAAAGTGGTTTTGCAACACTAACACAAGTGAGACAAGTGGTTTTGCAACACTAACACAAGTGAGACAAGTGGTTTTGCAACACTAATAGATGTGCAAAAAATGGTTTTGAACACTAACAGGAGCACGAAAAGTGGTTTTCAATGCCAGCACAATTGAAAAAAGTGGTTTTGCAACACGTACACAAGTGAGACAAGTGGTTTTGCAACACTAACACAAGTGAAAAAAGTGGTTTTGAACACCAACAGGAGCACGAAAAGTGGTTTTCAAACGCCAGCACAAGCACGAAAAGTCGTTTTGCAACACTAACACAAGTGAGACAAGTGGTTTTGCAACACTAACAGAAGTGCAAAAAGTGGTTTTGAACACTAACAGGAGCGCGAAAAGTGGTTTTCAACACGAGAAGTGCGAAAAGTGGTTTTCAATGCCAGCACAATTGCAAAAAGTGGTTCTGCAACACGAGCTCAAGTGCGGAAAGTGGTTTTCAACGCCAGCACAAGTGCGGAAAGTGGTTCTGCAACACCAGCTCATGTGCGGAAAGTGGTTTTCAACACCAGCGCGTAAAGTGGTTTTCAATGCTAACACGAGTGCGAAAAGTGGTTTTGCAATACTAAACCAAATGCGAAAAGTGGTTTTCAACAAGGGGCATGAGTATTGAAAGTGGTTTTAAACGCCAGCATAAGTGTGGAAATTGGTTTTCAACATGAGCACAAGTGCGATAAGTGGTTTTGCAAAAATACCCAATTGCGAAAAGTGGTTTTCAATACGAGCACGAGTGCGGAAAGTGGTTTTTGCAACAATAACACCAGTGAGAAAAGTGGTTTTGCAACACGAGCACGAGTGCGGAAAGTGGTTTTCAACACCAACACTTGTGCGTAAAGTGGTTTTCAATGCTAGCACGAGTGTGAAAAGTGGTTTTGCAATACTAAGCCAAATGCGAAAAGTGGTTTTCAACACTAGCACAAGTGCAAAAAGTGGTTTTCAACACCAGCACAAGTGCGGCAAGCAGTTTTGCAACACAAGCACAAAACGTGGTTTTCAACAAGAGCGCAAGTGTGGAAAGTGGTTTTGCAACACTACCTCAAGTGCGGAGAGCGGTTTTCAAACGCCAGCACAAGTGCGAAAAGTGGTTTTGCAACACTAACACAAGTGCAAAAAGTGGTTTTGAACACTAGCAGAAGTGCGAAAAGTGGTTTTGCAACACTAACACGAGTGCAAAAAGTGGTATTCAATGCCAGCACAAGTGCGGAAAGTAGTTCTACAACACCAGCTCAAGTGCGGAAAGTGGTTTTCAACAACAACACAAGTGTGAAAAGTGGTTTTGCAACACTAAAACAAGTGCGAAAAGTGGTTTTGCAACACTAGCACGAGTGCGGAAAGTGGTTTTCAACACCAACACTTGTGCGTAAAGTGGTTTTCAATGTGAGCACGAGTGCGAAAAGTGGTTTTGCAATACTAAACCAAATGCGAAAAGTGGTTTTCAACAAGAGGCATGAGTGCTAAAAGTGGTTTTCAACACAAGCACGATTGCGGAAAGTGGTTTTCAATACCAGCACAAGTGTGGAAATTGGTTTTGCAACACTATGACAAATGCGATTTGTGGTTTTTCAACACTAGCGCAAGTGCGAAAAGTGATTTTGCAACACGAGCACGAGTGCTGAAAGTGGTTTTCAACACCAACACTTGTGTGGAGTGGTTTTCAACACTAGCACGAGCGCGGAAAGTGCTTTTTGCAACAATAACACAAATGTGAATAAGGGCTTACAACACGAGCACGAGTGCGGAAAGTGTTTTTCAAAACTAACACAATTGCAAAAAGTGGTTTTGCAACACTAGCTCAAGTGCGGAGAGTGGTTTTCAAACGTCAGCACAAGTGCGAAAAGTGGTTTTGCAACACTAACACAAGTGAGACAAGTGGTTTTGCAATACTAATACAAGTGCAAAAAGTGGTTTTGAACACTAACAGGAGCGCGAAATGTGGTTTTCAACACGAGCAGAAGTGCGAAAAGTGGTTTTCAACACCAGCCCAAGTGCGGAAAGTGGTTTTGCAAAACTAGCACATGTGTGAAAATTGGTTTTCAATGTCAGCACAAGTGTGAAAAGTGGTTTTGCAACACTAACACAAGTGCAAAAAGTGGTTTTCAATGCCAGCACAAGTGCAAAAAGTGCTTCTGTAACACTAGCTCAAGTGCGGAAAGTGGTTTTCAACACCAGCACAAGTGTGGAAAGTGGTTCTGCAACACTAGCGCAAGTGCAGAAAGTGGTTTTCAACACCAGCACAAGTGTGGAAAGTGGTTTTACAACACTAACACAAGTGCGAAAAGTGGTTTTGCAACACTAACACAAGTGCGAAAAGTGGTTTTGCAACTAACACAAGTGCGAAAGTGGTTTTGCAACACCAGCACGAGTGCGGAAAGTGGTTTTCAACACCAACACTTGTGCGTAAAGGGTTTTCTATGCAAGCACGAGTGCTTTAAGTGTTTTTGCAATACTAAACCAAATGCGAAAAGTGGTTTTCAACAAGGGGCATGAGCGCTGAAAGTGGTTTTCAACACCAGCATAAGTGTGGAAATTGGTTTTCAACATGAGCACAAGTGCGATAAGTGGTTTTGCAACACTAACCCAATTGCGAAAAGTGGTTTTCAACACTAGCACGAGTGCGGAAAGTGGTTTTCAATACCAGCACAAGTGTGGAAATTGGTTTTGCAACACTAAGACAAATGCGAGTTGTGGTTTTTCAACACGAGCACAAGTGCGAAAAGTGGTTTTGCAACACCAACACAAGTGTGAAAGTGGTTTTGCAACACTAACACAAGTGGTGCAACACTAACACACTAACACAACACTAACACAACACTAACAAAGAAAACACTAACACAAGTGGTTTTCAATGCCAGTACGACTGCGGAAAGTGGTTTTTGCAACAATAACACAAGTGCGAAAAGTGATTTTGCAACACGAACACGAGCACACCAACACTTGTGCGTAAAGTGGTTTTCTATGCAAGCACGAGTGCTTAAAGTGTTTTTGCAATACTAAACCAAATGCGAAAAGTGGTTTTCAACAAGGGGCATGAGCGCTGAAAGTGGTTTTCAACACCAGCATAAGTGTGGAAATTGGTTTTCAACATGAGCACAAGTGCGATAAGTGGTTTTGCAACACTAACCCAATTGCGAAAAGTGGTTTTCAACACTAGCACGAGTGCGGAGAGTGGTTTTCAATACCAGCACAAGTGTGGAAATTGGTTTTGCAACACTAAGACAAGTGTGAAAGTGGTTTTGCAACACTAACACAAGTGGTGCAACACTAACACAACACTAACACAACACTAACACAACACTAACAAAGAAAACACTAACACAAGTGGTTTTCAATGCCAGTACGACTGCGGAAAGTGGTTTTTGCAACAATAACACAAGTGCGAAAAGTGATTTTGCAACACGAGCACGAGTGCGGAAAGTGGTTTTCAACACCAACACTTGTGCGTAAAGTGGTTTTCAACACTAGTACGAGCGCGGAAAGTGGTTTTTGCAACAATAACACAAGTGCGAAAAGTGGTTTTGCAACACGAGCACGAGTGCAAAAAGTGGTTTTGCAAAACTACGCCAAATGCGAAAAGTGGTTTTCAACACGAACACTGGTGCTGAAAGTGGTTTTCAACGGCAGCAGAAGTGTGGAAATTGGGTTTTGCAACACCAACACAAATGCAAATAATGGTTTACAACACTAGCACAAGTGCAGAAAGTGGTTTGCAACACGAACACAAGTGCGCAAAGAGGTTTTCAACACCAACATTTGTGCGTAAAGTGGTTTTCAATGCCAGCACGAGTGCGAAAAGTGGTTTTCTATGTCAGCACAAGTGTGGAGAGTGGTTTTCAACACGAGCATGAGTGCTGAAAGTGGTTTTCAACGCCAGCATAAGTGTGGAAATTGGTTTTCAACACCAACACTTGTGCGTGGAGTGGTTTTCAACACTAGCACGAGCGCGGAAAGTGCTTTTTGCAACAATAACACAAATGTGAATAAGGGTTTACAACACGAGCACGAGTGCGGAGAGTGGTTTTCAAACGCCAGCACAAGTGCGAAAAGTGGTTTTGCAACACTAACACAAGTGAGACAAGTGGTTTTGCAATACTAATACAAGTGCAAAAAGTGGTTTTGAACACTAACAGGAGCGCGAAAAGTGGTTTTCAACACGAGCAGAAGTGCGAAAAGTGGTTTTCAACACCAGCCCAAGTGCGGAAAGTGGTTTTGCAAAACTAGCACATGTGTGAAAAATGGTTTTCAATGTCAGCACAAGTGTGGAAAGTGGTTTTGCAACACGAACACAAGTGCAAAAAGTGGTTTTCAATGCCAGCACAAGTGCAAAAAGTGGTTCTGCAACACAAGCGCAAGTGCAGAAAGTGGTTTTCAACACCAGCACAAGTGTGGAAAGTGGTTTTACAACACTAACACAAGTGCGAAAAGTGGTTTTGCAACACTAACACAAGTGCAAAAAGTGGTTTTGCAACTAACACAAGTGCGAAAGTGGTTTTGCAACACTAGCACGAGTGCGGAAAGTGGTTTTCAACACCAACACTTGTGCGTAAAGTGGTTTTCAACGCAAGCACGAGTGCGGAAAGTGGTTTTTACAACAATAACACAAGTGCTAAAAGTGGTTTTGCAACACTAACACAAGTGGTTTTCAATGCCAGTTCGACTGCGGAAAGTGGTTTTTGCAACAATAACACAAGTGCGAAAAGTGATTTTGCAACACGAGCACGAGTGCGGAAAGTGGTTTTCAACACCAACACTTGTGCGTAAAGTGGTTTTGAACACTAGCACGAGTGCGGCAAGTGGTTTTTGCAACAATAACACAAGTGCGAAAAGTGGTTTTGCAACACGAGCACGAGTGCAAAAAGTGGTTTTGCAAAACTAAGCCAAATGCGAAAAGTGGTTTTCAACACGAACACCAGTGCTGAAAGTGGTTTTCAACGGCAGCAGAAGTGTGGAAATTGGGTTTTGCAACACCAACACAAATGCGAATAATGGTTTACAACACTAGCACAAGTGCGGAAAGTGGTTTGCAACACGAACACAAGTGCGGAAAGAGGTTTTCAACACCAACATTTGTGCGTAAAGTGGTTTTGCCAGCACGAGTGCGAAAAGTGGTTTTCTATGTCAGCACAAGTGTGGAGAGTGGTTTTCAATGCTAGCACGAGTGCGAAAAGTGGTTTTCTATGTCAGCACAAGTGTGCAAAATGGTTTTGCAACACCAGCTCAAGTGCAGAAAGAGGTTTTCAACACCAACACTTGTGCGAAAAGTAGTTTTCTATGTCAGCACAAGTGTGGAAAGTAGTATTCAATGCTAGTACGAGTGCGAAAAGTGGTTTTCAATGCCATCACAAGTGTGGAAAGTGGTTTTCAACACCAACACTTGTGCGTAAAGTGGTTTTCAATGCTAGCACGTGTGTGAAAAGTGGTTTTGCAATACTAAACCAAATGCGAAAAGTGGTTTTCAACACTAGCACAAGTGCAAAAAGTGGTTTTCAACACTAACCAAAGTGCAAAAAGTTGTTTTCAACACCAGCACAAGTGCGGAAAGCAGTTTTGCAACACAAGCACAAGTGCAGAACGTGGTTTTCAACACGAGCGCAAGTGTGGAAAGTGGTTTTGCAACACGAGCTCAAGTGCGGAGAGTGGTTTTCAAACGCCAGCACAAGTGCGAAAAGTGGTTTTGCAACACTAACACAATTGAGACAAGTGGTTTTGCAACACTAACACAAGTGAGACAAGTGGTTTTGCAACACTAACAGAAGTGCAAAAACTGGTTTTGAACACTAACAGGAGTGCGAAAATTGGTTTTCAATGCCAGCACAATTGCAAAAAGTGGTTTTGCAACACGAACACAAGTGAGACAAGTGGTTTTACAACACTAACAGAAGTGCAAAAAGTGGTTTTGAACACTATCAGGAGCGCGAAAAGTGGTTTTTAATGCCAGCACAATTGCAAAAGTGGTTTTGCAACACGAACACAAGTGAGACAAGTGGTTTTGCAACACTAACAGAAGTGCAAAAAGTGGTTTTGAACACTAACAGGAGCGCGAAAAGTGGTTTTCAACACGAGCAGAAGTGCGAAAAGTGGTTTTCAATGCCAGCACAATTGCAAAAAGTGGTTCTGCAACACGAGCTCAAGTGCGGAAAGTGGTTTTCAACGCCAGCACAAGTGTGGAAAGTGGTTTTGCAACACTAACATAAGTGCAAAAAGTGGTATTCAATGCCAGCACAAGTGCGGAAAGTAGTTCTGCAACACCAGCTCAAGTGCGGAAAGTGGTTTTCAACACCAGCTCAAGTGCGGAAAGTGGTTTTCAACACCAGCGCGAAAAGTGGTTTTGCAATACTAAACCAAATGCGAAAAGTGGTTTTCAACAAGGGGCATGAGTATTGAAAGTGGTTTTAAACGCCAGCATAAGTGTGGAAATTGGTTTTCAACATGAGCACAAGTGCGATAAGTGGTTTTGCAACACTACCCAATTGCGAAAAGTGGTTTGCAACACTACCCAATTGCGAAAAGTGGTTTTCAACACTAGCACGAGTGCGGAAAGTGGTTTTTGCAACAATAACACCAGTGCGAAAAGTGGTTTTGCAACACGAGCACGAGTGCGGAAAGTGGTTTTCAACACCAACACTTGTGCGTAAAGTGGTTTTCAATGCTAGCACGAGTGTGAAAAGTGGTTTTGCAATACTAAACCAAATGCGAAAAGTGGTTTTCAACACTAGCACAAGTGCAAAAAGTGGTTTTCAACACCAGCACAAGTGCGGCAAGCAGTTTTGCAACACAAGCACAGAACGTGGTTTTGAACACGAGCGCAAGTGTGGAAAGTGGTTTTGCAACATCAGCTCAAGTGCGGAGAGTGGTTTTCAAACGCCAGCAGAAGTGCGAAAAGTGGTTTTGCAAAACTAACACAAGTGAGACAAGTGGTTTTGCAACACTAACACAAGTGCAAAAAGTGGTTTTGACATTAGCAGAAGTGCGAAAAGTGGTTTTGCAACACTAACACAAGTGCAAAAAGTGGTATTCAATGCCAGCACAAGTGCGGAAAGTAGTTCTACAACACCAGCTCAAGTGCGGAAAGTGGTTTTCAACAACAACACAAGTGTGAAAAGTGGTTTTGCAACACTAAAACAAGTGCGAAAAGTGGTTTTGCAACACTAGCACGAGTGCGGTAAGTGGTTTTCAACACCAACACTTGTGCGTAAAGTGGTTTTCAATGCGAGCACGAGTGCGAAAAGTGGTTTTGCAATACTAAAACCAAATGCGAAAAGTGGTTTTCAACAAGGGGCATGAGTGCTGAAAGTGGTTTTCAATGCCAGCATAAGTGCGATAAGTGGTTTTGCAACACTAACCCAATTGCAAAAAGTGGTTTTCAACACAAGCACGAGTGCGGCAAGTGGTTTTCAATACCAGCACAAGTGTGGAAATTGGTTTTGCAACACTAAGACAAATGCGAATTGTGGTTTTTCAACACTAGCGCAAGTGCGAAAAGTGATTTTGCAACACGAGCATGAGTGCGAAAAGTGGTTTTGCAAAACTAAGCCAAATGCGAAAAGTGGTTTTCAACACTAGCACGAGTGCTGAAAGTGGTTTCCAACGGCAGCAGAAGTGTGGAAATTGGATTTTGCAACACTAACACAAATGCGAATAATGGTTTACAACACTAGCACGAGTGCGGAAAGTGGTTTGCAACACGAACACAAGTGTGGAAAGTGGTCTTGCAACATGAACACAAGTGTGAAAGTGGTTTTGCAAAACTAACACAAGTGCGACAAGTGGTTTTCAACGCCAGTACGAGTGCGGAAAGTGGTTTTTGCAACAATGACACAAGGGCAAAAAGTGGTTTTGCAACACGAGCACGAGTGCGGAAAGAGGTTTTCAACACCAACACTTGTGCGTAAAGTGCTTTTCAATGCTAGCACAAGTGTGGAAAGTGGTTTTCAATGCTAGCACTGGTGTGAAAATTGGTTTTCTATGTCAGCACAAGTGTGGAAAGTGGTTTTGCAACACTAACACAGGTGAAAAAGTGGTTTTCAATGCCAGCACAAGTGCAACAAGTGGTTTTGCAAAACTAACACAAGTGCGAAAAGTGGTTTTGCAACACGAACACAAGTGCGAAAAGTGGTTTTGCAACACTAGCACGAGTGCGGAAAGTGGTTTTCAACAAGGGGCATGAGTGCTGAAAGTAGTTTTCAACGCCAGCAGAAGTGTGGAAATTGGTTTTCAACACTAGCCGGGGTGCGAAAAGTGGTTTTCAACACCAGCACAAGTGCGGAAAGTGGTTTTGCAATACTAGCACAAAGCACATGTGTGAAAAGTGGTTTTCTATGTCAGCACAAGTGTGGCAAGTGGTTTTGCAACACTAACACAAGTTCAAAAAGTGGTTTTCAACGCCAGCACAAGTGCGGCAAGTGGTTCTGCAACACCAGCGCAAGTGCAGAAAGTGGTTTTTAACGCCAGCACAAGTGTGGAAAGTGGTCTTGCAACACTAACACAAGTGCAAAAAGTGGTATTCAATGCCAGCACAAGTGCGGAAAATAGTTCTGCAACACCAGCTCAAGTGCGGAAAGTGGTTTTCAACACTCGCACAAGTGCGAAAAGTGGTTTTGCAACACTAACACAAGTGCGAAAAGTGGTTTTGCAGCACTAACACAAGTGCGAAAAGTGGTTTTGCAACACTAACACAAGTGCGAAAAGTGGTCTTGCAACACTAGCACGAGTGCGGAAAGTGGTTTTCAACACCAACACTAGTGCGAAAAGTGGTTTTGCAACACTAACACAAGTGCGAAAAGTGGTTTTGCAGCACTAGCACAAGTGCGAAAAGTGGTTTTGCAACACTAACACAAGTGCAAAAAGTGGTCTTGCAACACTAGCACGAGTGCGAAAAGTGGTTTTGCAATACTAAACCAAATGCGAAAATTGGTTTTCAACAAGGGGCATGAGTGCTGAAAGTGGTTTTCAATGCCAGCATAAGTGTGGAAATTGGTTTTCAACATGAGCACAAGTGCGATAAGTGGATTTGCAACACTAACCCAATTGCGAAAAGTGGTTTTCAACACTAGCACGAGTGCGGAGAGTGGTTTTCAATACCAGCACAAGTGTGGAAATTGGTTTTGCAACACTAAGACAAATGCGAATTGTGGTTTTTCAACACTGGCGCAAGGGCGAAAAGTGGTTTTGCAACACTAACACAAGTGCGAAAAGTGGTTTTGCAACACTAACACAAGTGTGGGAGTGTATTTGCAACACTAACACAAGTGCGATAAGTTGTTTTCAACGCCAGTACGAGTGCGGAGAGTGGTTTTTGCAACAATAACACAAGTGCAAAAAGTGGTTTTGCAACACGTGCACGAGTGCGAAAAGTGGTTTTGCAATACTTAAACCAAATGCGAAAAGTGGTTTTCAACACTAGCACGAGTGCTGACAGTTGTTTTCAACGGCAGCAGAAGTGTGGAAATTGGTTTTTGCAACACTAACACGAATGCGAATAATGGTTTACAACACGAGCACGAGTGCGGAAAGTGGTTTGCAACACTAACACACGTGTGGAAAGTGGTTTTGCAACACTAACACAAGTGTGAAAGTGGTTTTGCAAAACTAACACAAGTGCGATAAGTGGTTTTCAACGCCAGTACAAGTGCGGAAAGTGGTTTTTGCAACAATAACACAAGTGCGAAAAGTGGTTTTGCAACACGAGCACGAATGCCGAAAGTGGTTTTCAACACCAACACTTGTGCGTAAAGTGGTTTTCAATGCTCGGACGAGTGCGAAAAGTGGTTTTGCAATGCTAAACCAAATGCGAAAAGTGGGCACATGGCAAAATGTGAAAAGTGCGAAATGCGAAAAGCGAAAGTGGAAAAGTGAGCCAGCGATTTCAGATGATAACATTATACAGGCCAACCTGTTATGCAGGCCAACATGATGGTATCATGCGATTTGCATATTATACAGCCTATTATATTATAACTGCAGCTGAGTAGATACAAGTACATCAACCTCCAGCTGTCGGCCATCCATCAACAAAGGTTAAACTGATGCATAGCAGAATTCCATTAGCATAACCATTTCAGTAAAACAAACTGAGGAGTGAGCATGTTGGGAGAAGAAAGCAAAGCTGATAAATGAAGGTATTAGGTGCTTTTAGCATAATTGTGCCCTTGGATAATCACCAGTCCAATACAAAAACAATGAACCGCACTGTGCATTATTATCCGCTTATTGTGGATGGCAGAAGAGAGCACAAAACGCTCTTGCAGCTCTAATGGTGGCCGAAGAGTATGCAATTAGGCCTAGTGGACCACAGAATGCATTGGCACACAGAGACGGGATCTCATTTTATTGATTGCATATAAAACATAGGAAAACTTAAATAATGTCGGTTCACAGCTTCAAAGATGAAGTCAGGGGGCGATTGGGAGGAGGTTGTAAGGAAATCGTAGAAGGGACTGGTGTTGGGAGTGTCGTGCCATGCACACAAATGCGTGCGTACACGTCTGTGAAACATTAAATCTTGGACACCAACATGGAGGGCACGAACCGAGCGTGCGCACTTTGCAAATACAGTATCTAAAAGTGAACCTGTGCAAGTGATGGTCCGAGTTTGCCCGGTGCCCCCTTTCCCTCTGCAGTGTGAACAACACCAGAAGTCGAAAACAGACGGTAATACTCCCACCATACCGTCTTCTCCAGTCCTTCTTCGGAGAAGTGTTCACCCGTACTGCTCCAACGTGGTCGTGTACATTCGTGCTTTGTGCTTTATGTTGCATGCACTTGTCCAAGGAAGTATTAATTCCATCTCATACAGTCATACTTGCACTCAGTGAAGGAGTTCATCACATGATATCCCATTCTTTAGTTGCCACTCTCTCTGACCAATACATTCAGACCATAGAATTTAATTATACAGAGGAAAACCACATTCCTACCTCGATCTGATCCATTTGTTTCATCCATCTTTTCCATGTTGACGAGATCTTACTGCTGAAAGAACCCATCATCAAACTACAGCAAAATTCGAGGATGCTGCCACTTTAGATATTACTCAATCATCTTACAGGTATTTTCCTATTCTTATGTGAAGTTGTTTTTCTGGTTATGGCTCTTTCAGCAGTTTATTCCATTTACAGAAGTTGGTTTTCTTAATTTTCCTCGGGCTGATGAACCGACGGTCTCAAGCGGATTGTTGCTGAGCTCAGTCTTGACCATCGAGTCCTTCCTGAACGACATTCCAATGACCAACGGTAGAAGTACAACTTTGATTTGGACATCGCAATTGGCTGATGCTGATCAAAGAATTGTCTTTACTATTCAAGTACTAACAGAAAGACGAAAACAACAAAATAATCTGAAATGTTGCTTTGACCATCAAATCGCAAAACAGGAATTTTACATTCAAAGTCACTGAAAACCTTTTCATCCGGAAAACAATAGACGCGTCATCACTTCCCAAAGGATAGGTTCAAATCTCCCACAACATTTACAATAATCTATCTTATTATTCTCACTTGATGTGACTGCTAGTACTCTGACATGAGATGAACACACTGAAGCCAACGGAATGGATTAATGTAGGAAAAGGAAGCCGTGGCAAAGTACCTTCGGACAAGTGAACTCGCAGGTGACATTGACGAACATTCTTGGAAAAGATATATGATGAAGGATGACGTGATAATTAAGGGTGTGTTTAGACAAACAAAGTGCAAGACTATCAACTATATTGAACTGAAATAAAATAAATTATTTTGTGAAATGGGGCAATACTTCATTTTAAGAGCGTAAAAGGTGTTGGTTGAAAGGTAGGCCTGGTGCTCCACATAATTAAAGTTTAGTTTTTTTCTTCTTGGATCTTTCATTATTTAAATCAAATAACTTTTTAAATCACACTTTGAAACTGTAGCTTTGATAGGCATGGATTTCATTCATCACAAGATGAGAATGATTACCGGCAACAATCAAATGCACTTCAGCCCTTTGATAAATAAAGACGTGATATTCATGGAAAAACAGGGATGTGATCGGAATCTTTTGAGTTTGACTACATGGTGAGCTCCTTGTCTGATGAAAAAGTAAATCGTCGATCCACATTTACACTCTTTTGTGCTAAGGGACAACCATGACACCTCAATAAGTTATTCTTAAGGCTTGTTCAGCTAGCCTATGGCTGTCATAATCAAACAGATTACATGGAGAGCTTTTGCAAGCCTGGCATAAGAATAATCGATTGGTGTTACATCATTACAATTGGAGAATAAAATGGTATAAACCACGATTGGTCCTTTTGAAACAAAAAAAAAAACTAATCCACAAAACCTGATCACTGCTGGAACTGCAGATGAAGCGAAGAATCAGTAATTCTAGAAACTCATCTACAAAACCTGATCACTGCTGGAACTGCAGATGAAGCGAAGAATCAGTAATTCTAGAAACTCATCTACAAAACCTGATCACTGCTGGAACTGCAGATGGAGCCAATAATTGGTATTTCAAGAAACTCATCCACAAAACCTGATCACTGCTGGAACTGCAGATGAAGCGAAGAATCAGTAATTCTAGAAACTCATCTACAAAACCTCATCACTGCTGGAACTGCAGATGGGGGCCCAGAATCAGTAATTCAAGAAACTCATCTACAAAACCTCATCACTGCTGGAACTGCAGATGAAGCGAAGAATCGGTAATTCAAGAAACTCATCCACAAAACCTCATCACTGCTGGAACTGCAGATGGAGCCAAGAATCGGTAATTCAAGAAACTCATCTACAAAACCTCCTCACTGCCGGAACTGCAGATGGGGCCAAGAATCAGTAATTCAAGAAACTCATCGACAAAACCTCATCACTGCCGGAACTGCAGATGGGGCCAAGAATCAGTAATTCAAGAAACTCATCGACAAAACCTCATCACTGCTGGAACTGCAGATGGGGCCAAGAATCAGTAATTCAAGAAACTCATCCACAAAACCTCATCACTGCTGGAACTGCAGACGGAGCCAAGAATCGGTAATTCAAGAAACTCATCCACAAAACCTCATCACTGCGGGAACTGCAGATGGAGCCAAGAATCGGTAATTCAAGAAACTCATCTACAAAACCTCATCACTGCTGGAACTGCAGACAGAGACAAGTATCAGGAATTCAAGAAACTCATCTACAAAACCTCATCACTGCTGGAACTGCAGACGGAGCCAATAATCAGAAATTCAAGAAACTCATCTACAATACCTCATCATTGCTGGAACTGCAGACTGAGCCAAGAATCAGGAATTCAAGAGCAGACACACTAGTTCAATACACCAAGAGCAAACAACAACTAAAGAATGATAAAGATGGGTGTGTAACTAAATGTAAACAATACCTACATAAGTTGACACTATCACAATGAAGATCGAAACAATCTGCATTTGGAAACTCTTTGTCTGACATTGTATTTGGTGACGGTGAAGTCAGAATAAATGGAATGATCATCTCTCGCGTGCATCATGTGGTGTCAATGCTACCACATGGTAGCAAATTTCGAATCCTTTAAACACTAAACGTATGACCATGAGTAAGAGCTTGACAAAACAATCCTCAACTTCATCTTCGAAGACCAGGAGCATCTCAGGTGTTATCCAATGATGTGTGGATTACCTACAGTCACTCTTCATATACTCCAAGGCTCTAATCGGGACATTGAGGTCACCAACGTTGTTGAGATCCAAGTGGAGTGAAATATTATCCGGTACAAAAGATTAACATGAATACGCAATTGGGTTTCAATAGAAACAAACTAATTAATCTCATGAAATACTTAAAGTGTGGTAGTTTTGTCAATATAATAATTGATTGTTTCATCACTCTCAAATTTTATTTATTTTCTTGGATTCAACACACACACACACACACACACACACACACACACACACACACACACACACACACACACACACACACACGCACACATACACACACACACACACATACACACATACACACACACATACACACACACTATAATGAACCCTGGGGGACAAAAGGGAAAGAGAGGATGAAAATTAGATTTTACAAATTGGATTGCAGGCACAATTAAGTTAAGAGACACAGTGGTGACTATGCGTGAGTATGAGATAATATGAGGGAGTATGAGTAAGTATGAGCTAATATGAGTGAGTATGAGATAATATGAGTGAGTATGAGCTAATATGAGTGAGTACGGGTGAGTATGAGCTAATATGAGTGAGTGTGAGCTAATATGAGTGAGTATGAGCTAATAAGAGTGAGTATGAGCTAATATGAGTCAGTGTGAGCTAATATGAGTAAGTATGAGCTAATATGAGTGAGTATGAGTGCGTATGAGCTAATATGAGTGAGTATGAGCTAATATGAGTGAGTGTGAGCTAATATGAGTGAGTATGAGTGAGTATGAGCTAATAAGAGTGAGTATGAGATAATATGAGTCAGTGTGTGCTAATATGAGTGAGTATGAGCTAATATGAGTGAGTATGAGCTAATATGAGTGAGTGTGAGCTAATATGAGTGAGTATGAGTGAGTATGAGCTAATAAGAGTGAGTATGAGATAATATGAGTCAGTGTGTGCTAATATGAGTGAGTATGAGCTAATATGAGTGAGTATGAGATAATATGAGTCAGTGTGTGCTAATATGAGTGAGTATGAGCTAATATGAGTGAGTATGAGTTAATATGAGTGAGTATGGGCTAATATGAGTGAGTATGAGCTAATATGAGTGAGTATGAGTGAGTATGAGATAATATGAGTGCGTATGAGCTACAAAGAGTGAGTATGAGCTAATATGAGTGAGTATGGGCTAATATGAGTGAGTATGAGATAATATGAGTGAGTATGGGCTAATATGAGTGAGTATGAGCTAATATGAGTGAGTATGAGTGAGTATGAGATAAAATGAGTGAGTATGAGATAATATGAGTGAGTATGAGCTATTATGAGTGAGTATGAGCTAATATGAGTGAGTACGAGTGAGTATGAGCTAATATGAGTGAGTATGAGATAATATGAGTGAGTATGAGCTAGTATGAGTGAGTATGAGCTAATATGAGTGAGTATGAGCTAATTAATATGAGTGAGTATGAGCTAATATGAGTGAGTGTGAGCTAATATGAGTGAGTATGAGTGAGTATGAGCTAATAAGAGTGAGTATGAGCTAATATGTCAGTGTGAGCTAATATGAGTGAGTATGAGCTAATATGAGTGAGTATGAGTGAGTATGAGCTACAAAGAGTGAGTATGAGCTAATATGAATGAGTATGAGCTAATATGAGTGAGTATGAGCTAATAAGAGTGAGTATGAGCTAATATGAGTGAGTATGAGCTAATGAGAGTGAGTATGAGATAATGAGAGTGAGTATGAGCTAATATGAGTGAGTATGAGCTAATATGAGTGAGTATGAGCTAATATGAGTGAGTATGAGCTAATAAGAGTGAGTATGAGCTAATATGAGTGAGTATGAGCTAATATGAGTGAGTATGAGTGAGTATGAGCTACAAAGAGTGAGTATGAGCTAATATGAATGAGTATGAGCTAATATGAGTGAGTATGAGCTAATAAGAGTGAGTATGAGCTAATATGAGTGAGTATGAGCTAATGAGAGTGAGTATGAGATAATGAGAGTGAGTATGAGCTAATATGAGTGAGTATGAGCTAATATGAGTGAGTATGAGCTAATAAGAGTGAGTATGAGCTAATATGAGTGAGTATGAGCTAATATGAGTGAGTATGAGTGAGTATGAGCTACAAAGAGTGAGTATGAGCTAATATGAATGAGTATGAGCTAATATGAGTGAGTATGAGCTAATAAGAGTGAGTATGAGCTAATATGAGTGAGTATGAGCTAATGAGAGTGAGTATGAGATAATGAGAGTGAGTATGAGCTAATATGAGTGAGTATGAGCTAATATGAGTGAGTATGAGCTAATGAGAGTGAGTATGAGATAATGAGAGTGAGTATGAGCTAATATGAGTGAGTATGAGCTAATAAGAGTGAGTATGAGCTAATGTGAGTGAGTATGAGCTAATAAGAGTGAGTAAGAGCTAATATGAGTGAGTATGAGCTAATGAGAGTGAGTATGAGATAATGAGAGTGAGTATGAGCTAATATGAGTGAGTATGAGCTAATAAGAGTGAGTATGAGCTAATGTGAGTGAGTATGATTTAATATGAGTGAGTATGAGTGAGTATGAGCTAATAAGAGGGAGTATGAGATAATATGAGTCATTGTGAGCTAATATGAGTGGGTATGAGCTAATATGAGTGAGTATGAGTGAGTATGAGCTAATAAGAATGAGTATGAGCTAATATGAGTGAGTATGAGTGAGTATGAGATAATGAGAGTGAGTATGAGATAATATGAGTGAGTATGAGCTAATATGAGTGAGTACAAGTGAGTATGAGATAATATGAGTGAGTATGAGCTAATATGAGTGAGTGTGAGTATGAGCTAATATGAGTGAGTGTGAGTGAGTATGAGCTAATATGAGTGAGTGTGAGCTAATATGAGTGAGTATGAGCTAATATGAGTGAGTATGAGCTAATATGAGTGAGTATGAGTGAGTATGAGCTAATAAGAGTGAGTATGAGCTAATATGAGTGAGTATGAGAGAGTATGAGCTAATGAGAGTGAGTATGAGATAATATGAGTGAGTATGAGCTAATAAAAGTGAGGATGAGATAATATGAGTGAATATGAGCGAATATGAGTGAGTATGAGCTAATATAAGTGAGTATGGGTTAATATGAGTGAGTATGAGCTAATATGAGTGAGTATGGGCTAATATGAGTGAGTATGAGCTAATATGAGTGAGTTTGAGTGAGTATGAGCTAATATGAGTGAGTATGAGTGAGTATGAGATAATATGAGTGGGTATGAGCGAATATGAGTGAGTATGAGCGAATATGAGTGAGTATGAGCTAATATGAGTGAGTATGAGCTGATATGAGTGAGTATGAGCTAATATGAGTGAGTATGAGATAATATGAGTGAGCAAGAGTGAGTATGAGCTAATATGAGTGATTATGAGCTAATATGAGTGAGTATGAGCTAATATGAGTGAGTATGAGATAATATGAGTGAGCAAGAGTGAGTATGAGCTAATATGAGTGATTATGAGCTAATATGAGTGAGCACGAGTGAGTATGAGCGAGTATGAGATAATATGAGTGAGTATGAGCTAATATGAGTGAGCACGAGTGAGTATGAGTGAGTAGGAGCTAATAAGAGTGAGTATGAGATAATATAAGTGAGTATGGGATAATATGAGTGAGTATGAGCTAATATGAGTGAGCACGAGTGAGTATGAGTGAGTAGGAGCTAATAAGAGTGAGTATGAGATAATATAAGTGAGTATGGGATAATATGAGTGAGTATGAGCTAATATGAGTGAGCACGAGTGAGTATGAGTGAGTAGGAGCTAATAAGAGTGAGTATGAGATAATATGAGTGAGCACGAGTAAGTATGAGTGAGTATAAACTTGTGTGACTGACTTTGCATGACTCAAGGTACATTGTCAAAGCAAAGTGAAAACCTTGCAAACCCAGCCCAGGTAACACAACAACGTTGGGCCAACGTTGTTGTGTTACCTGGGAGGTGTATCTTATAAACCATACCAGTGACCATCGCTACTTTTTAAATAACCAAAACCACCACAATAGGTATCCTTTATCAGTAGCCCGCTCTCATAAAGGACTTCACCCGCTCACTCATTCAGGTGTGTAATACCTGCTACGTCCCTCCAGCAGCGGCAAGTCTCGCGGCACCATTGAGACTAAGAGGAGGTAGCGAGGGCATGCCAGAAGAGGTGGAGAAGTGTGCCATCGGTTGCAGGCAGTCGATCGGGCTCGGGGTGGTGCAAGGACTCATGTCGGCAATGTGGGCACCGCCGATCGAGGGAAGGTAGGCATGGTGTAGTATCGGTAGCTGGATGGAAAGGCGCCGGAGGCCACTGAATAAGAAACCGACGAGCCGTCGTGTATCATCAACACATTGCATTTCGTACAAAAACACCTCGTTTTAAGTAACAGACCAACCTGCACACCTGTAATTAACTACATGTAGTACTGTAGTGGGTAGATCTAACTGGGCATTTTTTATCATACAGTAAAGACACTGCCACCTTATGACCAAATTATGTAATACTAGGGCATGCCCGTACTATATCTATATCTAAAATTATATCCCCCCCTCTATTTACATGAAATGGTTTGGTTCATGAAATGTTTTGGTCCATTCGCAACGCCAAAGCGAACGGCGAACGCTTTACATGAAATGGTTTGGTCCATGAAATGTTTTGGTCCATTCGCAACGCCAAAGCGAACGGCGAACGGCTTGCGAGTACAGTGACAATCCCCCCGGGGTTTTAATTAGTTTTAAAACATCGTTTAACGCCAACATAGCGCCAACATAGTTTGCCGACGGGAAATAAATGAATACGCTCTCAAATGTGCCATCCGAGGCAGAGTGTGTTCGCCACGTTCGGCACACGCGATAGCTCGCTGCTCTCTGATTGGTTGAATCGTTTTTTGGACATAGCTCGGTAAGTAATTGTCCGATTAATATGAAACCTTGAAAAGGCACATCCTCGGGTCCCCAGCAATATACCTGGCAAGTTTCAAGTATATCGGACCCGTGGTTGTCGAGAAACAGCGGTCACAGACAAACAAACAAACAAACAAACACACAGAGATTACTGGAATTATAGATAGATAAAATGCTTTATACACAGAAGTATTTAATATTTTAATCAAAATGTACAAAAAAAAAAAGGTTTTTCTTAACAATTCTCACAAGGTGACCCACAAAGGTGAATGTGACGATATACTGTATAGCAAAAATGTTCTTTCAGTACATTATTTATGCCTGACAGACATGATAGGTGATGTTTAAATACGTAATGACATATTTAAATTATTTGGTGAGCTCAAGTATGACTTCAAGCATGGACAGCCGGTTCGTGAATGACTTGCGTATAAAAAAACAGCGAATGGTGAACGATGAACCAATAAATTCCACATTCCTGTGCCACCTTCAGTCAAACGTCAGACATTGAGAGCAGGTTCTCTATATTTTAATTCCAAACAGCATCATTCATCATTCCAATCACAAATTCATAATGTTACACTCGTGGGGCTGGGATTGCAATGACGAAAGCTGTGATTGTTGGGGTGTATCTTATGTGAAATTCCGGGCCAGCTGTGAAACCAGATTTGCTCGTTTCTTTCTTCCTTCCCTTTCGACTTCATTTTTATTATTTTGTTAAAAGAAAAACAAAGATCTTCCTTATCAACCTTCTCCCTCCCACCGGGGCTCTACATAATTGAATAGAGAAAGAACCTCTGGGGGGAAAAGAAAGAAGAGGAGGAAGAAGAGAGCGTCGGCACGGGGGAGAAAGGCAAAAACGAACGCAGGACGCGCGGTCCAAGCATTTATTCCATAAATTTGCATTTATTCCACTGTTTTGAATTTGCATTGCATTTCTGGATTGGCATGCTGTGTGTTGAAAAGTAGGGGGTGTAAAATTGCGTCAGCAATTGGATGGTAACTTCGCTCGGTCACTTCTGATTTCTCAAACGGTGCGACCCGCCCACGGGGAACGTATTGGTCTCCCGAGCACATCGATTAGGATCTCCGGAGCAATAGGCAGTACCCCGAGCCCTTGACGCAGGGGCCAGGTGGTAACAATACTATGGTATTCATATATATTATGTAAAATTACGATTGTATTGAGATATAAAATCGGCGAACCATCATCATCTGTTCACTTCCGGATTCGGGAGCAAGGGCCGTGCCGATCCCATTTCAAAATCATAATTGTATTGAGGAATTGCTGAAACCTCCTACCTACCTTATGAACACCTGCCTGGATCCCAAAACGTTCCCCAGAAGGTTATTATATTTCCTTTTAGTAAAATATGCAACTGTAATGCTTAATAAAGGTGTCCCCCTGTCATGTGACCAGATCCTCAGCTCTGATTGGTGTACGTTTGTGGGGACAAGCGGACAGAAAAACGCTGTTCTAGACGGCTTGCCCTACGGGCTACACCGTAAAAAGTTGAGATGTGCAGAAATCCTGGATTTCGGGAGTTTAACGAGGAAGGAGTTACTGGAAGAACACATGGATCCTGGGGGAGCCAGGGAGCATTGAAAACCCGAGACAGCACGTAGAGCTGGATCGGAGAAGAGGAAATAAAATATAGAAAGGCCACCGACCTCATGCTTCGGCCTCAATGTAAGTGTCTAATGATGTTGAGATCTTTATATTCACATAATCAATGAGAAACAGATGTGATGCTAGGGTACAATAACATAGAGGAGAACGGAACTCCATTAAACTACGGACAGAGACATTGTGAGGCTGTGAGTAGTTTTGATTTTCCAGGAAATGACAACGGCAGACATTAATATATAAGGCAAGAGATATTTCTCAATTACATTTTGAAATGTGAGTGATGGTGGAAAAGGGAGCGAGGAGGAGGGCAGGCAGGGCTTGGATGGTTTACTTGCACTAAAGGCCAAAAACTATGCTTTAACAATGGCTCAAATTACAAACAGCCTTGATGGGCATTTCAAATGTTCACAGAGTGAGCAGGTCACAATAGTTCAAGAAATGCCAAGGCAGGTGTGTGCATGAGTGTATAATATATACTAGTGGGGTATGCTTACACATGGCAAGCAATAACGACATGTGCTTCATACATAGGTACATAATAAATAGAAGCTTTATGATAATAGGCAGGCATCACCGACCTCCTGCGACATATTAATTTGACTTTATTTATTTTTTGGACATGAGTTTACAGTTTTTATGTAAATTTTCATTGAGGTTTTTATTTCACAGTTTACAGTTATAGAAATTACAATTTACAAATGTGAGATATCGATTGAGGTTTTTTGTGCTGTGCCAAAAACAATACAAAAAATTAAACAGCTGTGCCAAAAACAATACAAAACTAGAAAGAGCAATCAGAGATTGCAAACCCACACCAGGATGTATTTTCAGTATTTTTAAGGCTTTTGTGTTCAAACAAATATGGCGGCCGAACCACGTGACCGATGACGCCATTTTTTTTTTCAAAACTAATTTATTCCTAGATTATGCTCAAGAAATTTCATCTTGATCGGATGAAGTTTTGTACTTGTCGAATTATGATGTCATAATGGAGGCACCTATGACATCATCATTAACATATTTTATTCCCCATGGAGAGTTCTTTACAATGAGCCATGTCTCAATTTTTTTCTATTCAGCACTTTTGGAGATATAGAGGTGCAATTTTTTTCGATTTTTCCAAGATGGCGGCCTAACCACGTGACCTATGATGTCATATTTATCATTAAAAAATTATACAGGTGGATTTGCACTTATGGTGAAAATTTCCTGTCAATCGGACCAACGGTTGCAGAGAAAATCATATTTATTCTGTGCGGACAAACAAACAAACAAACAAACAGACAAACAAACAGGCAAACAAACAGGCAAACAGACAGACAAACTGACTCAAATGCAATACACTCTCCTCAGGCGAGGGTAAAACTAAACAGTTGTGCCAAAATAATCAACCCCTCTAAAATCCCACAATACGTTCATTTTTATTCTGAATTACATAAAACTTCAGGACTTTATGCTACATTTTGTGCGGCAAATTTTTACCAAATATCAGAACTGTAACTTGTAGGACTTTAGTTTGGCACTGGGTCGATCAAATGCTCCAATTGTCTGACTCTGTGCCGAATACAGATTTGAACACGACGGGCGAAGTTGTCGATTACACGATGACATTCGGCAAATGGGATGGACCGAACTTTCTCGCAAGAAAACGAATGAGATGGGTGAACGAGTCCGTCGACGAACGTCAATGCAAACTTGAACATGATGCAGCAAGAAAAAGAACGAGACGGGAGAAAAACAAGAGAAACGAGATGGGAAAAAGCGGATTGGAGAGGAGAGTGAGGAGCGATTGGAGAGGCGAGTGAGGAGCGATTGGAGAGGCGAGTGAGGAGCGATTGGAGAGGCGAGTGAGGTGCGATTGGAGAGGCGAGTGAGGCGCGATTGGAGAGGAGTGTGAGGAGGGATTGGAGAGGAGTGTGAGGAGGAATTGGAGAGGAGTGTGAGGAGGTATTGGAGAGGAGTGTGAGGAGGTATTGTAGAGGAGTGTGAGGAGGTGTTGGAGAGGAGCGAGGGGTTGGAGAGGAGCGAGGGGTTGGAGAGTGAGGGCCGATTGTAGAGGAGAGTGAGGAGCGATTGGAGAGGCGGGTGAGGAGAGATTGGAGAGGAGAGTGAGGAATTGGAGAGGAGTGTGAGGTATTGGAGAGGAGTGTGAGGGATTGGAGAGGAGTGTGAGGGATTGGAGAGGAGTGTGAGGGATTGGAGAGGAGTGTGAGGGATTGGAGAGGAGTGTGAGGGGTTGGAGAGGAGTGTGAGGGGTTGGAGAGGAGTGTGGGGGGTTGGAGAGGAGTGTGAGGGATTGGAGAGGAGTGTGAGGGATTGGAGAGGAGTGTGAGGAGGTATTGGAGGGCAGTGTGAGGAGGAGTGGGATTGGAGAGGCGTGAGGGTGGAGAGGAGTGAGGGGTCACATATTGTGTGAAATAAATAAATTGTGTTCTTACACCATTTCTGGATCTGATGAATTGCCAGTAACCATTTTGTAAAATTTAATGTGCAGCATCCAACTCAATATATCGAAATGTCACACATGTCCATGCCCGTGGGATTCCCACAGGTGACCCCACTATATTTTTTTAAAATCGCGGCATGGTCGGTCATACACCGCCTAAAATAACAGATGGGAAAATGGCGAGATATATTAAAAATTCGTGGCGGACTTTTCCATTTAATGACAATCGTCAGGATGAAATATTTAATTTATACGTCGTCACAATAATGTGGAGAGAGGGGCATAGCTTCGTTCATGTATCGCCACAGACGGGAAATTGCCGAAAGATATTTCTTCATTATTATTTCATTCATCATTATTATACGGAAGTAAAGGTAATCCTGTTTAAACTGGCATTCATTCCAGCGAGGGGTTGGAGAGGAGATAGGGGTTGGAGAGGAGCGAGGTGTTGGAGAGAGGCTAGGGGTTGGAGAGGAGCGAGGGGTTGGAGAGTGAGGGCCGATTGGAGAGGAGAGTGAGGAGCGATTGGAGAGGCGAGTGAGGAGCGATTGGAGAGGCGAGTGAGGCGCGATTGGAGGAGAGTATGAGGGATTGGAGAGGAGTGTGAGGGATTGGAGAGGAGTGTGAGGGATTGGAGAGGAGTGTGAGGGATTGGAGAGGAGTGTGAGGGATTGGAGAGGGGTGTGAGGAATTGGAGAGGAGTGTGAGGGATTGGAGGCGAGGGTGAGGGATTGGAGAGGAGTGTGAGGGGTTGGAGAGGAGTGTGAGGGATTGGAGAGGAGTGTGAGGGATTGGAGAGGAGTGTGAGGGATTGGAGGAGTGTGAGGGATTGGAGAGGAGTGTGAGGGAGTATTGGAGGGCAGTGTGAGGAGGAGTGGGATTGGAGAGGCGTGAGGATGGAGAGGAGTGAGGGGTCACATATTATGTGAAATAAATAAATTGTGTTCATTACACCATTTCTGGATCTGATGAATTGCCAGTAACCATTTTGTAAAATTTAATGTGCAGCATCTAAATCAATATGTCGAAATGTCACACACGTCCATGCCCGAGGGATTCCCACAGGTGACCCCACTAGTTGCTAATATCCTTCTCGGGTTTTCGTTGTACACATTTTCCTGAGATTTTGCCAAAGATAAAAATCCAGTGGGATCAGATCAGGGGAATGTTGAGACCATCACTCCCTCTCTGAAGTGACTTGTCATCCACTCACCAGACTCATTTGCAATGTGAGGGGTTGCCCAATGCCGCTGAAACCATTGGTCTTGTCCTCGAAAGCTTCTTCTGTGACTAAGAGTAGTCCAGAACTTTAGTGTCGTGCTCAAAGTTGATGGGCATGTCAATACCGTCCTCATCGTCGAACCACAACGGTCTAATGATGCCACGGTTGCTCATTGCACGCCAGCCTGTGCACTGGACCGAATGTAAGGATCTCTGGCGACCCTGATTGGGTAGCACTGTGCCCCAGTAGAAATTGTTCCTTGACTTGACTTGGATATTTAGCAAAAAGTCAGCCTCGTCAGAGAACCAGGTTCCGTTGAGAAAACCAGGCTTCTCCTCATTTGTCTCCACAAACCACAAAGCCATTTCAAGATGCTTGTTTTTTGGTCTGTATCAGTGTGTTTTGTCTGTATCAGTGTGTTTTGTCTGTATCAGTGTGTTTTGTCTGTATCAGTGTGTTTTGTCTGTATCAGTGTGTTTTGTCTGCATCAGTGTTTTGTCTGTATCAGTGTGTTTTGTCTGCATCAGTGTGTTTTGTCTGTATCAGTGTGTTTTGTCTGTATCAGTGTGTTTTGTATGTATCAGTGTGTTTTGTCTGTATCAGTGTTTTTTTTATCTGTATCAGTGTGTTTTGTCTGTATCAGTGTGTTTTGTCTGTAAGTGTGTTTTGTATGTATCAGTGTGTTTTGTCTGTATCAGTGTGTTTTGTATGTATCAGTGTGTTGTGTCTGTATCTGTGTGTTTTGTCTGTATCAGTGTTTTTTTTATCTGTAATAGTGTGTTTTGTCTGTATCAGTGTGTTTTGTCTGTAACAGTGTGTTTTGTATGTATCAGTGTGTTTTGTCTGTATCAGTGTGTTTTGTATGTATCAGTGTGTTTTGTCTGTATCAGTGTGTATTTGTCTGTATCAGTGTGTTTTGTCTGTATCAGTGTGTATTTGTCTGCATCAGTGTGTTTTGTCTGTATCAGTGTGTTTTGTCTGTATCAGTGTGTTTTGTATGTATCAGTGTGTTTTGTCTGCATCAGTGTGTTTTGTCTGTATCGTTGTGTTTAGTCTGCATCAGTGTGTATTTGTCTGCATCAGTGTGTTTTGTCTGTATCAGTGTGTTTTATCTGTATCAGTGTGTTTTGTCTGTATCAGTGTGTTTTGTCTGTATCACTTTGTTTTTCTCTGTATCAGTGTTTTGTCTGTATCACTTTGTTTTTCTCTGTATCAGTGTGTTTTGTCTATGTCAGTGTTTTTGTCTGTATGAGTGTGTATTTGTCTATGTCAGTGTTTTTATCTGTATCACTTTGTTTTTCTCTGTATCAGTGTGTTTTGTCTATGTCAGTGTTTTTGTCTTATAGCTTTGTTTTTGTGTGTATCAGTGTGTTTTGTCGATGTCAGTGTTTTTGTCTTATAACTTTGTTTTTGTGTGTATCAGTGTGTTTTGTATATGTCAGCGTTTTTGTCTGTATCACTTTGTTTTTCTCTGTATCAGTGTGTTTTGTCTATGTCAGTGTTTTTGTTTGTATCAGTGTGTTTTTGTCTATCAGTGTGTATTTGTCTATGTCAGTGTTTTTGTCTGTATCAGTGTGTTTTGTCTGTATCACTTTCTTTTTCTCTGTATCAGTGTGTATTTGTCTATGTTTGTGTTTTTGTCTGTATCAGTGTGTTTTTGCCTGTATCAGTGTGGCTTTGTCTGTATCAATGTTTTTTGTCTGTATGAGTGTGTTTTGTCTGTATCAGTGTGTTTTTGTCTGTATCAGTGTGTATTTGTCTATGTCAGTGTTTTTGTCCGTATCAGTGTGTTTTTGTCTGTATCAGTGTGTATTTGTCTATGTCAGTGTTTTTGTCTGTATCAGTGTGTTTTTGTCTGTATCAGTGTGTATTTGTCTATGTCAGTGTTTTTGTCTGTATCACTTTGTTTTTCTCTGTATCAGTGTGTTTTGTCTATGTCAGTGTTTTTGTTTGTATCAGTGTGTTTTTGTCTATCAGTGTGTATTTGTCTATGTCAGTGTTTTTGTCTGTATCAGTGTGTTTTGTCTGTATCACTTTCTTTTTCTCTGTATCAGTGTGTATTTGTCTATGTTTGTGCTTTTGCCTGTATCAGTGTGGCTTTGTCTGTATCAATGTGTTTTTTGTCTGTATGAGTGTGTTTTTGTCTGTATCAGTGTGTTTTTGTCTGTATCAGTGTGTATTTGTCTATGTCAGTGTTTTTGTCCGTATCAGTGTGTTTTTGTCTGTATCAGTGTGTATTTGTCTATGTCAGTGTTTTTGTCTGTATCAGTGTGTTTTTGTCTGTATCAGTGTGTATTTGTCTATGTCAGTGTTTTTGTCTGTATCAGTGTGTTTTTGTCTGTGTCAGTGTGGCTTTGTCTGTATAAATGTGTTCTTTGTTTGTATGAGTGTGTTTTTGTCTGTATCAGACAAAAACATGAAAAAACTAGAACGGCACTCGGTAAAGTGCATGCCTGAACAGTTTACTTTTTGTATACAAACCTCAAAATGGTCCAGGGTCCAAGCTGATCTAATGGGTTTAAAGGGTCTTACAGATATTTTGGGACCCTTTTCATGGTCTTTGGGGTATTTGTCTCCTTTGGGTCCTGTGTCTTTGGGGTATTTTGTGTCTTCTGGGTTTTTGGGTCATCTGGGTCTTTAAAGGTATTTGTCATAAATAAGGCACTGATGACATCATCATTGACATATCTTATTCCCCATGGTGAGCACTTGACAATGAGCAATGTTTCAATTTTTTCCATTGAACTGTTTCGGAGATATAGAGGTCCAGATCCTTGCCTGCAAATCTCTTACGATTAATCTCTTACGAAAGGTCCAACGATTTTCCAAGATGGCGTACGTATCATGTGACCTATGACATCATAATTGTGAATAAAAAATTATACACGTGGAGGCGCTCCTATGGTGAAGATTTTGTGTCAATCGGACCAATGCTTGCTAAGAAAATGAATTTTTAAAATGCAGACACGCACATACGACATACGTACGTACGGACGCACACACCGATCGCTTAACCCCTCTTTTCGCTTCACAAGCGCAAGGTAATGACATGGGATTCAATTTGAGTTATTTACCTGGTATTTAGATAGTAATTTCTCTAATATTTACCTTTGCGGCAAAAAGGGTTGGCATCATGAAGGGCATCCGGCCGTAAAACATTGCTTCAAAAAGGGGACCAAAAAACAACAACAACCACGGTTCCCGAAAAAGGCCAACCCCCGCTTTGCGGGGAAAAATGGCCTCTAAAGGTGTTTTTTTTTGTTTGTTTTTTTTACCTGGTATTTGGATACATGTCATCTTGATCTTTGGGAGACCAAAAAGCCGTGTATTGTCGATTAGAAAGTGTCTCATCAGGAAATACAAGATTATCAATAACAAATGAACACAGACAAGATCCTTGGTCAGTTGTAAAAGAGGAGAAAACAAAACGTACTTTCCAAGGTTCTGTTTTTCCTTTGTGGACTCGTACACAGGTGTAGTTATCGAGGCGGGCTGCGAACCCACAGGTGTGACTTGTTTAAGGATGAGCTCTTTCACAGGAGCTAAGGGGTGGGGAGGGGAGGGGGGGGAGAGGGGGCACAGATATTAGAGGAAAGTAAAGTTTTATAAATATCATTCTTGCTAAGATGCACGAACGTTAACCTGACATGTTTGATATGAAACTCCATGTGTAAGACATAAAATAAACCATGAGGGGGCTCGAAAAATAACAAGTAAATTCGAGAACTCAGGTGAAACTCCCTCGTTTTTCAAGATGACGATATCCATGCATAGACACACACACACACAGACACACACACACACACACACACACACACATACACACACATACATACATACATACACACACACATAAACAGACACACACACACACACACACACACACATACATACATACACACACACATACACACATACATACACACACATACATACATACACACACACACACACACACACACACACACACACAGACACACACACACACAAACACACACACACACAGACACACACACACACACAAACAGACACACACACAAACAGA
>NC_136272.1:4431505-4451505 GCF_964187855.1 Myxine glutinosa | reverse complement strand
ATAGTGCTTAAGGGCACTCCTGAGGATAGACAGACACTTGTTCCGAGCTTGGTGGAAGGAACTGAGATTGCCTTCAGTTGGATTAGCCTTCCAAGAGGCAAAGGCAAGTTGTTTCAGGGAAACTGTCTCACCACAAGATTCAGTGTACCATGGACGGGAGGAAGGGTAAGACAACTGAAGACGAGATGGGATAAATCTGTGCATGAGAGAGAGCAGTTTGCTTTGGAAGAATTCCCAGAAAGAGTTTACGTCAGAGGCAGTAGAGATGGGAGACCAGTCCAGATGATTGATGGCTGCTTGCAGACCGTGCCAGTCAGCCTGAATGAAATGCCAGACTCGTCGGCGCCGAGGAGGCTCTCTGAGAATGGCCGGAGAGATGTCCACTTTAAGAAGCACATGATCAGAAGAACCGATTGGAGCAGAAGAAGAGCAGCAGACATTTGCAGGGAAGTTTGTCATAACCAAGTCTAGAAGAGAAGATACTCCATTGACTGAGATCCGGGTCGGGAAATTGACAGATTGTGTCAGTCCCAAAGAGTCGCAGAAGTCCTTTGCTAAGGTGCCATGGCTGGTGAGAGAGGAACCCACACCCAGCCAGCTGGCATGATGAGAGTTGTAGTCACCACATATGAGGAAGAGAGAGTTTGGATGAGTTGATAGAAGTTGGTCCATGTTGTCAGACAACGAAATGTAAATGGCGTCATCACTGTTTGGAGGACGGTACAGAACACATATGAACAAAAGGTGGGAGCGGAGAGGAAGCTGTAGCCAGAGGTACTCCTGGGGGTGAGGTGGAGAGAGGGCAGTGCAAGGAGAGTGAGGAAGAGAGTTTTTGATAAAGATAGCAACCCCACCACCAGGACGAGGCTCAGGTCTATTATACCGGAGGAGGGAGTAACCAGGAAGAGATATTAAGGAATCAGAGACATCTTGAAGGAGGAAGGTTTATGTTAAGCAGATCAAGTCTGGATTGTCAGAAGCAACCTGAATGGAGAGGTCAATCAGGTTTGAGTGAAGGCCCCGGATGTTTGAGGTCCATACCGTTAATGAGGAGAGAGGAGGAGCATCGGGTGCAGCACAGGGGAGAGGAGGGGTCAGGTCAGATGAAGGATGAGAGGGGGATGGAGGGAGAGCAGTTGATAGTGTGGTTAGTAAAAACCTGTCAAACCACACTATGACAGTGTGGTTTGACAGTTATTAGTAAAAAAAAACAATTTTTGACCTTGAGTTTGACCTTTCAAGGTCACCCAACGTCAAAGGTCATGGTGCCAAATGAAATGTAGTATGTGACTTTCTATATGTCAGTAACAGTAAGTGTATGCATATCTCTTGTACTTTTAGAGTTATAGTGGTTTGAAATATATTTTAAATGAAAACTCGACCCCCCTGATTTCACGTTTTGGGTGACCTTGAGCTTGACCTTGGGCCTAGAGAGTTAAAAATTGGGCACAGTCTATTCCAGGGCAAGGAAAATATGTGTGTAAAGTATGGTGATGCTATGTGCAACGATGTAGACCTAGTGCTGCGCACAAACAGACAGACAGACAAGCAGACAGACAAACCAACCAACCAACCAACATACTTGCCGAAATTTTTTCCGGCAAGTAACAAACGGACTCAAATGCAATGCCCTCTCCTCTGGCGAGGGTAACAAAATAACATTGCGATACACATTGTACCTGCATCTCAGGTTGAAGACACATACAGTGGGGCAAGGAAGATTAGAGCGCAGATAAAAACATTATAGCTCAGAGTACAGAAAACACTGGAGTGAAAGTAAAGAATGTGATTAGACTTGAAGGTCAAGCAACAACAGGTGAATCAACCTTGGTACGATTACAAGATGTGCAGACATAGTCATCGGTATTGAGCATCTAGCAGCACCAGGTATGAGTATGATCACTGCTGTCTCCTGATCGATCTGCCTTTGGATAAGGAGGGAAATGTGAGCAAAAATGATTGCCAGTTTGATTTCAACAAAGTTAACTACAACCGAACATACATCAGTTGGTGAGACGACATAGATCGGCATGAACAGCTATCCAGTCTAGACTTTGTCTTTGCATGGGATCATTTCCTCAGTGCTCTCTGATCTCGTAAGAAGCACCTTTTGAGGCCATTTTTCCCCGCAGAGCGGGGGTTGGCCCTTTTTTGGGTACCGTGGTCCCCTTTTTGAAGCAATGTTTTATAGCCGGATGCCCTTCCTGCCGCCAACCCTGTTAGTCGCCTCTTGCAACACACACGGAATTACCAGTGAACTGGTACTCAATTTGCTGACCTCGGAAGGATGACAGGCCGAGTCAACCCCCTGGCGTTAATTCAGCGATCGACAGGGATTCGAACCCAGGATCCTCGGATCCCAAGCCAGCATCCTAACCGCTAAGCCAACACCAGGCTCTCTCTCTGATCTAGTATGGAGGAACTTATTCCAACACAATATAAAGGGAAAGACAGACGAAAAAACATTTTCTTTACACGTGCGCCATTGGCTTAATCTCAGGGAAAGAAGTAAATGTGGAAAAGACATGTACTACAGTCTGGTAGTCATGGTGACTTCATGTGGTACGTATGCTAGATGGAGAAGGCACCTGCACAAGACAACTAAGTAGAGTTTGAAGAGAGATTCATCCAAGACCTCCAGTACCTTCAGAAAGTATTCACACCCCATGTCACATTTTATTGTGATGCAGCCTGAATTTAAAATGGTTTAAATTGAGACTTTTTTGTCACTGATCTACACATAATACCCCATAATGTCAGTTTATTAGAATTTTTTACAAATCAATTAAAAATGAAAAGTTTAAATGTCTCGAGTCAATAAGTATTCAACCCCTTTGCTATGACACTCCAAAATGGGCGCTCAGGTGCATCCAATTTTCTTTGTTCATCCTGGAGATGTCTCTAAAACTTCATTGGAGTCCACCTGTGGCCAAGTCAATTGATTGGACATCATTTAGAAAGAAAAACACCTTTCTAGATAAGTTCCCACAGTTGACAGTGCATGTCAGAGCAGAAACTCCATAGAACTCTGAGATATAATTGTGAGGAGGTATAGATCTGGAGAAGGACATAAAACAATTTCTAGAGTGTTGAAAGTTCCCAAGAGCACAGTGAGCTCCATCATTAGTAAATGGAAAGAATGTGAAACTGCCCAGACTCTTCCTAGGGCTGGCCGTCCGACCAAAAAGAGCAACCGGGCAAGAAAGACCCTGGTGAGGGAGGTGACCAATAACCCAATGACCACTCTGGCAGAAATACAGAGTTCCTTATCTGAGATGGAAAAACCTGCCGGAAGGAGAACAGTCTCTGCAGCTCTTCACAAATCTAGGCTTCATGGGATATTGGACAGACAGAAGCCACTCCTGAGAAAAAGGCACATGAGAGCATGTCTGGAGTTTGTAAAAAGACACGTGAAAGACTGAGAGCATGAGGAAAAAGATTCTGTGGTCTGATGAGACGAAAATTAAACTCTCTGGCCTGAATGAAAAGCGCTATGTCTTACGGAAGCCGAGCACAGCTTATAACCCTTCTAACACCATCACTACTGTGAAGCATGGTGGTTGCAGCATCATGCTATGGGGATGCTTTTCAGCAGCAGGGATTGGGAGACTTGTAAGGATAGAGGGAACAATGAATGGAGCCAAATACAGACAAATCCTTGAGGAGAACCTGATTCAAAGTGCAAAAGACCTTAGACTACGGTGAAGATTTATGTTCCAACAGGACAATGACCCCGAGCATACAGACAAAGCAACACTGGAATGGCCTCATAATAAGAACATGAAAGTCCTTGAGTGGCCCAGCGAAACCGCAGATTTGAATCCCATTGAGAATATGTGGAAAGACTTGATGATTGCTGTCCATCGACACTCCCCATCCAACTTGAAAGAGCTTGAGCAAATCTGCAAGGAAGAATGGGAGAAACTCCCCAAATCCAGAAGTGCAAAGGTGACGCAGACATATCCATGAAGACTTGAAGCTGTAATTACTGTCAAAGGCCCTTCTAAGAAATATTGACTCAGGGGGTTATATACTTATGTAAATGAGATACGTGATATTGTCTTAAAGAGGGGATTGGACAAACATTGGGAAGGAAAGAGATGAACATTGCAATAACTCTCGAATTGCACCCTCATGACAAGTATAGGTAGCATAAACACGTGTTCAGGCCTGCATAGAAGATCAGGAGATCAACAGGAAAGTCTGCTCTGCCGTCGTCTATCAATGATCATGATGATGATGATGAAGAAGAAGAAGAAGAAGAGGTAGTAATGGATAACATTTTTATATAACACTCTTTACAGCGTGTTGGTGCTCCCGAAGCAGTTTCTTGGCACGGGTGATGCCGGGTGGTATTCCATTGCCATTCTATCAGTCAATCAGGGCAGGAATTTGGAATTTGACCCTCGGAAGGTGAATCACAAACTTGGAGGGTGACCCTAGATCTCAGAAGGTGAGTCATAACCTCGGAAGTTGAGTCACAACCTCAGAATGTGTCACCACCTTGGAAGGTGAGTCACAACCTCGGAAGGTGAGTCGCAGCCTCAGAAGGTGAGACACAATCTCGGAAAGTAAGTCACAACCTCAGAAGGTGAGTCACAACCTCGGAAGGTGAGTCACACCTCGAAATGTGAGTCACAATCATGGTAGGTGAGATAGTGAGACCGAAACGCTTGAGTGTGACAGAACTTCTTGGAGAGGATTGTTCAGAGAGTAGATGGGAGGGTTGTCCAGACGGTCCTTTCGGAAAGACATAGCGAGAGTGTGAGATTTGTCAGAATTGAAAGACATGTTCCACTTGTTTGACCAGTTTGTGATTTTGTCCAGGTCTGCAGAGAGCTCCTGCAGGCTGGCTCTGTGCGCGCAGGAAACCGCGGGCTGCACTGCATGTGGGCGGGACCTAGGCCTTGCTGCACGGTCCGCTCACTCCTGGCTCCGTGCGCACAGGAAACCGCAGGCTGCACTGCCCGTGGGCGGGACCTAGGCCTCGCTGCACAGTCCGCTCACTCCTGGCTCCGTGCGCACAGGAAACCGCAGACTGCACTGCCCGTGGGCGGGACCTAGGCCTCGCTGCACAGTCCGCTCACTCCTGGCTCCGTGCGCGAGGTGAACGGGCCGCACCCGCTCGGTCGCTCCGGCCGTGCTCATCCTCCTACGATCTCATTCACCAACACCGACGTGCCAAGGAAAAGAAAATGCGGCCGTGCCTTCAACCCGAAGGGCCGAGATGGACGGGGGCATAGGGCTCCTGGTTCCGTCAGCTCACAAAAATGCGTCACCAAAAATATCAGCTCTATCAAAGCAAGCTCTATTACGGCACTGAATGCAACATGGACACCAGCATTGCGGTTTTGTTCAAAATGCTTTGGGTGCTGGTTTCTCTTGGGAAGCTTGTGTCATCTGAAAGAGCAGAGAAAAGTCGCCATTTTGTGTCCCTCACCCCGTCTGTGCTTGTGACTTGACGCCTAAGTTTTTATCGGATTATTTTACTTTATTACCTTCGCAAAAGCGGAAGGTTATGTTTTGATCGCTGTGTATTTATTTGTATGTCTGTGTGTGTGTGTGTGTGTGTATGTTATTCGCATAACTCAAAAAGTATTCAACCGAATTGCATGAAATTTGGTGGGATGATTGGTTATTATACGGGACACATTTGATTAGATTTTGGGAGCAATCGGGTCAAAGGTCAAGGTCAAGGTCACGAAAAGGTCAAAATCGTATTTTTACCATAGCGTGGTCAATTTTTATCCAATTGGCATGCAACTAATGCCAAAATGTTCAGAATTCAATGCCCGATCTTGTGATATACGACATGACCCAGTGAAGACATTACCCTTGTTAGCGGTTGGGGGTCAAAGGTCAGGGGGGTCACGACCTTGCAAAATGTGCGTTTTTTGTCATAACTCGGTCAATTCTTATCCGATTTGCATGAAATCAGCACCAAACTGTTCACTGTTCTGTTCCCTACACTCCCATGCCAAGTACAGAACAGTAGCTGCGGCGAAGGTATGCGCTCTACCGAGTGCCCGTTCTAGTTGTATATAGTTATTATTGATTTCATTCTCCGTTTATTTGTTTGTGATTAAACCCGTTTGGTTTTTTGGTTTTATTCAAAGCTTTATCCTGGTGTGTACCCTGGTTAGAATAGGTACACCGTATCCCCGCATGTCGTAAGAGGCGACAAAGAGGGTTGGCGTCAGGAAGGGCATCCGGCCATAAAAAAGTTGCCTCAAAAAGAGAACCATGACAATTACAACTACATATGGGCAGGGAACAGCCCGAAGTGGAGATCGGTTTCTGAGGTTTGAGACATGGAATGTAGGGACAATGACAGGGAGATCAGGAGAAGTGGTGGAAGTATTGTCAGAAGAAGAGTGGACATATGTTGTGTGCAAGAGACGAGATGGAAGGGAAGTGGTGTGAGAATGGTGAAAAGTAGGCAGGACAGAAATACAAATTTGTGTGGCAAGGGTGCCCGGAGGGCGTGAATGGTGTTGGTGACCTGTTTTCTGAGGAGTTTGTAGACAGTGTGGTGAGTGTGACTAGAGTGAGTGATAGGTTGATGATGGTGAAAATTATGATTGGAAAGCTCTTGGTGAACGTCATCTCGGGATATGCTCCGCAGGTTGGTCGGAGCGATGAAGAGAAGGACAAGTTCTGGTGTGCGATAGAGAAGCTGATGGAAAAGGTGAAAGATGAGGAAGTTGTTGTGGTAGGAGGAGACCTAAATGGACATGTGGGAAGGAGTATGGACGGTTTTGAGGGAGTTCATGGGGGTTACGGATATGGTGTGAGAAATGGAGAAGGTGAAAGGATTTTGGAGTTTGCTGATGGAGCTGATTTGTTGATTTGTAATACTCAGTTCCAGAAAGGGGATAATAAGCTTGTTATATACACGTCAGGTGGATCGACGACAACCGTTGACTACCTGATGGTGCATAGGCGAGATAGGGGGCACCTCCGGGACACAAAGGTGATCCCGGGGGGGGAGGCTGTTTCACAGCACCACTTGGTTGTCTGCGACATAAGGGTGAAAGGTGTGAGGAGAGCTCGGCGGGTGAAGTACCAACCGAGAATGAAGGTGTGGAGGTTGAAAGAGGTGACAGTAAGGGAGGCATTAAAAGAGAGGCTGAGTAGGGTAGAGGATGATGTGGTTGAGCTTGAACATGGTTGGATGTCAATGAAAGATAGTCTGTTGGGAGTCGTTGGTGAGGTATGTGGATGGACAAAAGGACCACCGAGGCACTCGGAAACATGGTGGTGGGATGATGAAGTTGGAAAGAGGATTGACGAGAAGAGGAAGAAGTTCAAGGAGTGGCAGACGGCGAAGGGTACGGGCGCAGAAAAAGCAGAGCATGAAAGTTATAAGGCAGCTAAAGAAGGCTCCAAAGAAAGAGGTAGCAAAGGTGCAGGAGGCATGTAGGAAAATGTTCGGAGAACGCTTGGATATGGAAGAGGGTCATAGAGCGGTATTCAGGATTGCAAAGCAGATGGCGAAAGAGAGGTGTGATGTGATGGGGGTGAGTTGCTTGAAGGATGAAGTGGGACAAATCGTTGTGGACCCAGATGGAATTAAAGGAAGATGGAAAAAATATATGGAAATGCTGTTGAATACAGAGAATGAATGGGATGGCAACATAGAGAGTAACCCAGTTTTAGGACCGGCAGAGAAGATAACTGAGAAGGAAGTTGAGGAAGCGATAAAAGCAATGAAGAGTAGAAAAGCGGGAGGGCCGACGGGAGTGGTGGGAGATATGTTGAAGGCAGCAGGAAGTTGGGGTGTGAAGAGAATGACAGAGATCTGTAATCTGGTGTGAAAGAAGGCCGCATTCCACTGGATTGGGAACTGAGTACCCTCGTCCCTCTATACAAGCGGAAAGGTGACCCTCTGGAGTGTGGCTCGTACCGAGCGATAAAGTTATTGGAGCATGGAATGAAGGTATTGGAAAGGGTGTTGGAGAGGAGGATAAGGAAGAAGGGGTAGATCGACGAAATGCAGTTTGGATTTATGCCAGGAAGAGGAACGACAGACGCGCTCTTTATTGTGAGGCAGTTGCAGGAGAAGTACATGGAGAAGAGGAAGAAGTTGTGGTGAGTTTGAGGTGAAGGTGGGAGTGCATCAGGGGTCGGTACTAAGTCCACTACTATTTGTAGCTGTGATGGAGGTGCTGGCTCAGAACGTAAAGGAGGGTTTACCGTGGGAGTTGTTGTATGCAGATGATCTGGTGTTGATTGCGGAAAGTATGGATGCACTGAAGGAAAAGATGAACAAGTGGAAGGAATGTATGGAGACAAAAGGTCTGAAGGTGAATAGAGGAAAGACGAAGGTGATGGCAAGTGGTAAAGCATGTGGTGAGGTGGCCATGTGCTGTGTGCAGGAAGGGTGTCGGAGTGAACTCCATTCAATGTACAATGTGCGCTGAGTGGGTTCATAAAAAATGTAGTGGTCTGAGAGGGTCATTAACCAGTGTGGCAGCTGCATTCAAATGTAAGGTGTGCACAGAGGGAGCTGCAGATGGAGGAAATGTTGAGTTGGATCTTGGAGATGGCGTGAAACTGGAAGGTGTGAAAACATTTTGCTACCTCGGAGACATGCTGAATGGAGAAGGTGGATCAGACTCGGCAAAGGTTGCTAGAGTGAGATGTGCATGGAAGAAGTTTCGGGAACTGAGTGGCGTGCTGTTGAGGAGGGGGGTGTCGTTGAAGCTGAAGGGAAAGGTGTATGCTGCATGTGTGAGAAGTGTTTTGATTTATGGGAGCGAGACATGGGTCATGAATGTAGAGCAGCAACGAAGGCTGGAAAAGGTGGAAATGCGAATGGTTCGGTGGATGTGCGGAGTATCGTTGAGAGAGAGGAAGACAAATGATGAATTGCGAAAGATGATGGGAATAGAGCCTGTGATTGATGCTGTGAAGAGGAACAGGTTGAGATGGTTTGGTCACGTGTTGAGGAAGGATGAAAGTGACTGGTTGAAAAGAGTGATTGAAATGAATGTAGAAGGAAGTAGAGGACGGGGAAGACCGAGAAAGACTTGGCCAAAGATGGTGGAAGAAGAAATGCGGGCAAGGGGGTTAACAAGGAGAGATGCAGAAAATAGGGCAAATGGAGAAGATTGTCATGGGGACCGCAAGGCTAACCCCCGCTCCAGCAGGGAAAATAGCCTTAAAATGCATGTTGTTGTGTTATTGTTGTCTGCAGAGAGCGAGGCGGCTGCAGACTGCTTATCTCAGGGATGAGGAATGGAGCAGCAGAGAGTGGAGTCATCAGCAAAGAGATAGAGAGGATTTTCCAGAGAGTCGGAGAGATCATTGATGAAGACCAGAAAAAGCACAGGGCCCAGAACACTGCCTTGGGGAACTCCAGCCTGAACAGGAAGGCGAATAACCTCGAAATGTGAGTTTTAACCTCAGAATGTGAGTCACAATCTCGGAAAGTGAGTCACAACCTCAAAAGGTGAGTCACAGCCTCAAAAGGTGAGTCACAACCTCAAAACGTGAATCACAACTTCGGAACGTGAGTCCCAACCTCAAAAGGTGGGCCACAACCTTAAAAGGTGAGTCACAACCTCAAAGCGTGAGTCACAACCTCGGAAGGTGAGTAATAACCACAGAATGTGAGTTATAACCTCAGAATATGAGTTTTAACCTTGGAAGGTGGGTTATAACCTCGGAATGTGAGTTATAACCTGGGAAAGTGAGTTATAACCTCGGAATGTGAGTTATAACCTCGGAAGGTGGGTTATAACCTCGAAATGTGAGTTATAACTTCGGAATGTGAGTTATAACCTCGGAAGGTGAGTTATAACCTCGCAATGTGAGTTATAACACCAGAATGTGAGTTATAATCTCTGAAGGTGGGTTATAACCTCGAAATGTGAGTTGTAACCTCAGAATGTGAGTTATAATCTCAGAAAGTGAGTTATAATTTCGGAAGGTGAGTCATGATCTCAGATGGTGAATCACACTGACCAAAGGCCTGTGCCATGTTCACACAGATTCACTCCAGACTTTCAATCCATAAATCCACATGGATTAACTCATCCGAAGTTTGACAAACTAAGATACATTCACAAAGTCCACAGTACGAGAAACCTTGGACAAACCATCCTGTATAAATAAGCACACCTTTACAGGATTGCTAAATGCCACTGGTCTTATAGAAATTAAACTTATCGAGTATTCAGAATAATGAATCTTCTTACTAGGAATATATTGTAATAACAAATAACCAATGATAAATAATTATAAATATTTTGATAATGTGATTTTTCTTAATTATTTGTGCTGCAAAATATGAAAACAAGTGTAAGGATGATAAAGAATTGTGGTTTACACCCAAGTATATATGTGAATGGGTGAAGTGGTTTAGAGTCAAGGTGAATTTTTTTGTTTGTTTTTTTTTGTTTACTGAATCGAGGCTCGTGAAAGAGCTAACATTTACTTCACAAACAAATCAACCAGACAAACAAAATATATAAAAAGAGGGAGCGGAAGATAAGATGGGGAGAGAAGGGGAAGCACACAAACATAACATTTGAGAGCAGGGAGATGTGTGGGAGGGAGAGGGCTTGGGGGGAGGTGGCGTGGGGGGGGGGGGGGTGGGAGAAGTATAAAACACAAGGACACCAAGGACTTCCAGGACAGAAGTTGGTATTTCAAAAAAGTGGAAGAGTGTGAAGTAGAGTGTGGTACGAAGTGTGGTACGAAGAGTGTGGTACGAAGTAGAGAAATGTGTGGTACATTGTGTGGTACGAAGTGTGTACGAGTGTGGTACGAAGTGTGGTAGGAAGTATGAAGTAGTAGAGTACGAAGAGTGTGGTACGAAGTACAGAAATGTGTGGTACATTGGCAAAATATGGTGCTCAGGTAATGTTTTTGAGTGATGGCGAGTTAAGGTAGGCCAAAGTATCACCCACGGCCAGAACCCGTGCCATCGATGACGACGTCTGGGGAGCCGTAGCTGGCGAACACTCTGTCATCTCCATCGGGCAGGAAGGGGTTTCCATCCAAGGAATCGTACAGATGCATTGTCAGCTCTTCCACCTGCATATCAAGCTGGGAATCGGAGCGAAACAAATAACGTCACCATTTTGTGAAAATAGTCGCAAAAACACAATCTCGGGGGCAGCCATTTGTGCTGCTGAAAGAAAGGGAGTATGCAAAGTGGGAGCAACCGATGATCAGTTATCTTGTGTCCGATTGTACAGAGCAGGTAACCTTTCAAAAACTACCGTGGATTTGTGTTTGTTTTGCAAAAACAGCACAATATAATGAGGAGACAGTGGCGTTTATGCAATTATTGTTATTTGGCGTCAAATGCAATGATGTCCGGTGCTGTACTGAAATCCCTATTGGGAGCCGCTGTTCCCCATTTCATTAATACTGCACTTCTATTTCCATCCAGCGAATTTTCCAACTGGTGAGATTTCCTTTCACACTTCATGCAGTGGCCAATGGTGGGTGAAATGATGGTGTATTAAAATGAGGAAATGATGTTAGAGATGGACGGAACAATGAAACAATCTGACTTGCACCCTAGCGTGGATGTGGGAGGGTACAAAACACACATACACACACATATATACATACACACACATACACATACACACACACACACACACAAACACACACACATACACACACATATATACATACACACATACACAAACATACACACACACACACGATACACACAAACACACACACAAACATACACACACACAACATACACACACACACATACACATACACAAACACACACACCCAAACATACACACACACACACAAACACACACACACATATATACACACACACAGACACACACACACACACACACATACAATACACAAACAAACACACACACACACACACACACACACACACACACACGTACATACATGCACACACACACACACACACGTACATACTTACACACACACAAACACACACACATACATACACACACACATATATACATACACGCACACGCATATACACATACACACACACACACACACACATAAACACACATACATACATGCACACACACGCACACACATACATACACACAGATATATACATACACACACATACACACACACACATACATACATGCACACACACATACACACACACACACACACACACACACACACACACATAAACGATGCACACATACACACAAACACACCACCGCCAATCAGGGATGTTTGAAGGTGCAAATTCCCAGCAAACTACAAAACCGTAATTGCTTGACCACCCACACGTCCATTGTCCCACAATTCTACCCACACATCCCTTTGCTCTTCACTTCTGCTCCACATCCACGATGGTAATTACTCCCTCCACAAATCCCAATGGACTCTCAGCAAGAACCTCTGTGATCTTCTTGCGAAGTCGCTTGTTCTCAGCCTGTAGGCCGTCCCCGCGGCCTGTCCCCCCCGATGCCCCCGTGCCACATGACAGCAGGTTTCGTTGGTCCTCACGACGCCTGCTCGGTGCGAAGCGTAGGCGGCGGTTCTGAATGGCAGCCTCAGGGTTCTTGTGCATGGCAATAAACTGTGGAACACGAGGTGTGGGTGGATGACGAAAAGGAAAATGAGAAAAAAGGGAATGGGGAGGGAGTATGTGTCATTTGTGGATGTATTTCAGTGCATGTCTTTGTGTGAACTATTCACTCTAAATCCGCATTGACTACTTGAGCCTATGAATGAAGAATAGCTCCTGAGATCTCCTGAACAATAGCTACTGAGATCTCCTGAACAACAGATCCTGAGATCTCCTGAGATATCCTGAAGAATAGCTCCTGAGATATCCTGAACAATAGCTCCTGAGATCTCCTGAACAATAGCTCCTGAGATCTCCTGAACAATAGCTCCTGAGATCTCCTGAACAATAGCTCCTGAGATCTCCTGAACAATAGCTCCTGAGATCTCCTGAACAATGGCTCCTGAGATCTCCTGAACAATGGCTCCTGAGATCTCCTGAAGAATAGCTCCTGAGATCTCCTGAAAAATAGCTCCTGAGATCTCCTGAACAATAGCTCCTGAGATCTCCTGAGGAATAGCTCCTGAGATCTCCTGAGGAATAGCTCCTGAGATCTCCTGAGGAATAGCTCCTGAGATCTCCTGAGGAATAGCTCCTGAGATCTCTTGAGGAATAGCTCCTGAGGTCTCCTGAGGAATAGCTCCTGAGATCTCCTGAACAATAGCTCCTGAGATCTCCTGAACAATAGCTCCTGAGATCTCCTGAACAATAGCTCCTGAGATCTCCTGAACAATAGCTCCTGAGATCTCCTGAACAATAGCTCCTGAGATCTCCTGAACAATAGCTCCTGAGATCTCCTGAACAATAGCACCTGAGATCTCCTGAGGAATAGCTCCTGAGATCTCCTGAGGATAGGTCCTGTGATCTCCTGAGGAATAGCTCCTGAGGAATAGCTCCTGAGATCTCCTGAGGATAGGTCCTGTGATCTCCTGAGGAATAGCTCCTGAGGAATAGCTCCTGAGATCTCCTGAGGATAGGTCCTGTGATCTCCTGAGGAATAGCTCCTGAGGAATAGCTCCTGAGATCTCCTGAGGATAGGTCCTGTGATCTCCTGAGGAATAGCTCCTGAGGAATAGCTCCTGAGATCTCCTGAGGATAGGTCCTGTGATCTCCTGAGGAATAGCTCCTGAGGAATAGCTCCTGAGATCTCCTGAAGAATTGCTCCTGAGATCTCCTGAGGAATAGCTTCTGAGATCTCCTGAGGAATAGCTCCTGAGATCTCTTGAGGAATAGCTCCTGAGATCTCCTGAGGAATAGCTCCTGAGATCTCTGGAACAATAGCTTCTGAGATCTCCGGAACAATAGCTCCTGAGATCTCCTGAACAATAGCTCCTGAGATCTCCTGAGGAATAGCTTCTGAGATCTCCTGAGGAATAGCTCCTGAGATCTCTTGAGGAATAGCTCCTGAGATCTCCTGAGGAATAGCTCCTGAGATCTCTGGAACAATACCTCCTGAGATCTCCTGAAGAATAGCTCCTGAGATCTCCTGAGGAATAGCTTCTGAGATCTCCTGAGGAATAGCTCCTGAGATCTCTTGAGGAATAGCTCCTGAGATCTCCTGAGGAATAGCTCCTGAGATCTCTGGAACAATAGCTTCTGAGATCTCCGGAACAATAGCTCCTGAGATCTCCTGAACAATAGCTCCTGAGATCTCCTGAGATCTCCTGAACAATAGCTCCTGAGATCTCCTGAACAATAGCTCCTGAGATCTCCTGAACAATAGCTCCTGAGATCTCCTGAACAATAGCTCCTGAGATCTCCTGAACAATAGCTCCTGAGATCTCCTGAACAATAGCTCCTGAGATCTCCTGAACAATAGCTCCTGAGATCTCCTGAGGAATAGCTCCTGAGATCTCCTGAGGAATAGCTCCTGAGATCTCCTGAGGAATAGCTCCTGAGATCTCCTGAACAATAGCTCCTGAGATCTCCTGAACAATAGCTCCTGAGATCTCCTGAACAATAGCTCCTGAGATCTTCTGAGGAATAGCTCCTGAGATCTCCTGAGGAATAGCTCCTGAGATCTCCTGAGGAATAGCTCCTGAGATCTCCTGAGGAATAGCTCCTGAGATCTTCTGAGGAATAGCTCCTGAGATCTCCTGAGGAATAGCTCCTGAGATCTCCTGAGGAATAGCTCCTGAGATCTCCTGAGGAATAGCTCCTGAGGAATAGCTCCTGAGATGTCCTGAGGAATAGCTCCTGAGATCTCCTGAGGAATAGCTCCTGAGATCTCCTGAGGAATAGCTCCTGAGGAATAGCTCCTGAGATCTCCCGAGGAATAGCTCCTGAGATCTCCTGAGGAATAGCTCCTGAGATCTCCTGAGGAATAGCTCCTGAGATCTCCTGAGGAATAGCTCCTGAGATCTCCTGAACAATAGCTCCTGAGATCTCCTGAACAATAGCTACCTGATGTCAGTGAAGGGAATGAAGTAACTGCAGCTATTTCCACAAAAATGGTTTCAAAGCCACTTGTCTGGAGGCCAAGGGCTATTGCTGCGGCAATCATGGATAAAGGAATTTGGATATTTTTTAAAGGATGGGGTACATGATCCTGTACGACTGTACTTCTGACAATGACACTGAAGTCAAATGAGCAAGAGAGATGATAATTTGTGTGAGGTAAACTTACAGGTGAAGATTAGTCAATGGGTCTTTCCTTCCTGGTGTGTGTATGTGGCAAATTTTATAAGAAGCTTTATAAGTAGGGTGCATATACTGTATATGTATATATATATATATGTGTGTGTATATATAAAATATAAAGCTCTTTCAAACCACTGACTGACTGACTGTTCAGTACTTTCTGGGTGTCATAGAAAGCTGGAATTCGGCATGCCGACGGACATTGAAGCCGGTACACCGAGAAAATAAATCACTGAACAGTCTGAAAGCATCCGTAAATGAAAATTTAGGATAAAAAACGTAAACACATGTAAAAAAAAAGCAAACCCTCAATCGATATGTACTATTTGAAAATTGTAATTTATATAACTTTACACTGTGAAATTAAAATCTCGATGAACATTTGCATAAAATCGTAAACGTGTCCATAAAATAAATAGATAAACAAGTACAGATACATTCAAAGTACACCCCATGCCTTGCCAAATAAATAAATAACATCCTCCAGCGCAGCAATGCCGGTGCGCCCTCGGCGATGGGTGATACCGCCGTGCAGCTCACAGAGACGGTATTGGCAGGGAGAGGTGTACAATAATTTGATTGATATATAAATCAAAAATATCCTTTACAGCCAAATCACTTGGTCATTGTCCTGTCCAAATATCAGCTTCCTAATTCTAAAGGTGTCTGACGTAATGCCCAGACGAGAATAAGTACTCAATTAATCGATAATAATTAAGTAACTAATCAATTAAATGATTAATCAAAAAACAAAAAAATACCGTTTTTGACAAACGACTTGCTCACTATTGTGCCGAAATTTCAGCTTCCTAGCTCAAAGGATGGCTGAGATATCGCCCGGACAAACAAACAAGAAAGAAAACAAGTACACATACATTCAAAGTACACCGCCCCATGCCAAATAATTAAATATGCTGCAGCGCGGCATTGCCGGGGCGCCTCCGGCGCCCGGCAATACCGCAGTGCAGCTCATTGAGGCTGCATTGGGAGGGAGAGGTGTACACTAATTGATTGATTAATTGTATAATTAAAATCAATAAAAGATTATCACAAAATATTTTCATAATCAATTGGCTAATCGCATAACTAAACCAGTAGTGCTTCATCCGAAGATGTATCTTTTAGAAATTTAATTAAATAAGTCATTTATAAAAAATTAAATAATTAATTGATTACTCAATAAATAATTAATCGATTAATCAATAAATACTTAATAGATGAAATGATTAATCAATAAATCAAAAATATCCTTGATAGCCACATCACTTGGTCACTCATGTCCAAATATTAGCTTCCCAGCTCAAAAGGTGCCTGAGATATTGGCCAAATGAGAAAGAAAATAAATAAATGATTAATAATGAAAATAAATAAATAATAATCATAAAAAAATGAAATTATTAATCAATTTGGTCAGAGAACACATAAACTACCACTATTTCATCAGAATCTGTAACTTAAAAAAAAAAATTTTTTTGTCATTAATCGAATAATTAAATAATTAATCGATTAATTGATTAATTAATAAATCAAAAATATCCTTTGCAGCCAAATCACCTGGTCATTGGCATGTCCAAATATCAGCTTCCTAACTCAAAAGGTGCCTGAGTTAATAATGGTCAGAAGAGAAATGAAATTTAATTAATTAAATAAGTACTTAATTAAACGCTAATAATTAAATAACTCCTCAATTAATTGATTATTCAAAAAACAAAAAATACCGTATTTGACAAAGGACTTGCTCACTACTGTGCCGAAATTTCAGCTTCCTAGCTCAAAGGATGGCTGAGATATCGTCCGGACAACCAAGAAAACAAACAAGAAACCAGAGTGAAAACTGAGTACTCTCTTTCAGCGTGCGTCACTGCCGAGCCCCCTTCGGTGCCCGGCAATGACGATTTGCAATGCCTGGAGGTGGCATAGGAAAGGAGCGGTGTACAACAAACAAGAAAGAAACCAGAGTGAAAACTGAGTACTCTCTTTCAGCGTGCGTCACTGCCGAGCCCCCTTTGGTGCCCGGCAATGACGATTTGCAATGCCTGGAGATGGCATAGGAAAGGAGCGGTGTACAACAAGAAAGAAACCAGAGTGAAAACTGAGTACTCTCTTTCAGCGTGCGTCACTGCCGAGTCCCCTTTGGTGCCCGGCAATGACGATTTGCAATGCCTGGAGATGGCATAGGAAAGGAGCGGTGTACAACAAGAAAGAAACCAGAGTGAAAACTGAGTACTCTCTTTCAGCGTGCGTCACTGCCGAGCCCCCTTTGGTAACCGGCAATGACGATTTGCAATGCCTGAAGATGGCATAGGAAAGGAGCGGTGTACAATAGGTAAAAAGTTATGGCCATTTGAATTTCGCCTACCCATAATTTTCGGAAATCACTGACAGGGGGGGGGTAACATCAAAATATGCGTGGGAGGTACCTTGCGAATGAGTTTTTTTTCTGTTAACATGGTTTTTCCTAACCCCTAGGGTGGGGGGTACATGGACATACCCGGGAAGTTAAGTTGTGGGGGGGGGGGGGGGTGCATGTAAACCCTACTCAGCCCACAAACTACTTGCAGTGTCCTTGTGTTTTATATTTCTCCCCCTCCCCCTTCCCATGCCTACTTCCCCCAAGCCCTCTCCCTCCCACAGATCGCCCTATGTCCCTGCTCTCAAATGTTGTGTTTGTTTGCTTCCCCCTCTCTCCCCATCTGGTCTACCGCTCCCCTTATTATATGTTTTATGTGTCTGTTTGATTTGTTTGTGTGATTAATGTTAGCTCTTTCGCGAGTCTCAATCTAAAAAAAAAAAAACTTTATCGCATATTTAATTACATTGCATTTTTGATCGCATGACTTGCCATATTTTGGTCATTGGTTGATTAAGTTCATTATGAAAACATTACATTGTCTTTTGTCTTGGACTGTTCAGTATGTCATTGTAACCAATCTTATTATAACCAGTGTGACTCGGCGCGCTCCGCGCGCCTCACCGCACATCGTTTCAGAGGGGTAGTATAATGTTATCGTGCAGTGTTGGAACCGACTAAACACCAAGCTAAACCGTATCTAATTAAGACAGAGTCGTAGTAAGTTTCACCATTTACTGTCACTCTTCTCCATCAAGATGTTGTGGTAAAAACTGTGAATAAAACAATACAAAGTAGAACTGCCACTTTAAAACTGCTGGCAGTGATGACCGGTTTACTCACACCCACTTTTGATACAACCCCACTTTTGATACAACCCCACTTTTGATACAACCCCACTTTTGATACAACCCCACTTTCATTGGACATGCTTTGACACAACCCCCTTGGATACAACCCCGACACACACACACACACACACACACACACACACACACACACACACACACACACACACACACACACATCCCCCCTACCCCCCCCCCCCCTCCACACACCACACCCCTCCCCCCACACGCACACCGCTCAACCCACACACACACACACACCAACGCCCCCTCCACACACACACACACACACACATCCCTCCCCCCCCCCCCCCCACACACACACACACATTCCCCCACTACACACACACACACACACACACACACACACACACAAACACAAACACACCCCACCCCCAACACACACACACACACTCATATATCCACACACAGACACACCCACACACAAACACCCCACACCCCTCCCCTCACACACACACACATATCCACACAAACGCGCATCCCTTCCCCCCCCCCCCCCCCCACCCCCAAGACACATCCCAACACACACACCCCCCCACACACACACACACACACCCCACCCCCAACACACACACACATCCCCGCACACACACACACATTCCCCCTACCCCCCACCCACATACACCCACACACACCCCACCCCCAACACACACACACACACATATCCACACACAAACACCCCCACACCCCTCCCCCCACAGGCACACACATATCCAGCCAAATACATATCCCCCTCCCCCCAAGACACATCCCCCCACCCCCACCCCCAACACACACACACACACACACACACACACACACACACACACACACACACACACACACACACACACACACACACACATCCTCCACCCCTAACACACACACAAACACACGCACACATCCGCCCCACCCCCAACACACACACATCCCCCCCACCCCTAACACACACACACACACAAACACCCCAAAACCCCTCCCCCCCACACACACACCCCTCCACACATACACACACACACCCCTCCACAAACACACACACATATATCCAACCCTCCCTCCTCCACACACACACCACAACCCCCCCCCTCCCACCTCCACACACACACATACCCCCCCCCCCCCCAATACACACATATCCTCCCCCCCCCCCCCCCCCACACACCCACACGCACATCCACACACACACAAACACATCCCCACATGCATACACACACAAACACACACACACATACACACATCCCAGACCCCCCCCCCCCCACACACACACACACCTCCCCCCCCCCCACCACACACACACACCCACACAAACACACACATCCCCCCACCCCCCACCCCTAACACACACACACACACACACACATGCACACCCCAAACCCACCCCCCCCCCCCCCCACATACACACATCCCTCCCCCACCCCCCCACCCCCACACACACACACACACACACACACACACATCCCCCCCACCACACATCCACACATGTCAATCCATGCACTGATTGCAGAAAAAGCGATTTGTAAAAGAAAATTAACCTGAAATTGCAGAGACAGAATTCTTTATTTTATCTGAGAAGCCAAACGAGGTTTCTTCTTCTTTAGTTTCTCACAACTTTGTG
>NC_136272.1:4389100-4431305 GCF_964187855.1 Myxine glutinosa | reverse complement strand
TCGAGCGTCGGATCTTCAACCCTGAGTGGGAGAAGTACTTCTTCATCGAGCGCTTTGGACAGGCCCAGTGCCTCATATGCTTGAAGACTTTGGCTGTCCTAAAAGAGTACAACGTGCGCCGCCACTGGGAGACAGAGCACCGCTCGTCAAACTTCGCGTCGGTGTCTGCCACCGAAAGGAAGGACGCCATGGTTAGACTATCAGGCAACTTGGAGAAACAAACTTCACTCTTCCGCAAGCAGAATACTGAGGCCGAAAAGGTGACGCGCGCCAGTTATGAAGTCTCCCGCATCCTTGCTCGCCGAATGAAGCCATTCGCGGATGGGGACTTCATCAAGGAATGCCTCCTCGCTGTAGTGGACTCCGTCTGTCCAGAGCAGCGTTCCGCCTTTGAGAACGTGAGCCTTTCGTCCCGCACCGTTCGTCGCCGCATCGAGGATATGTCGGAAAACGTGCACGACTCACTCAAAACACGCAGCTCAAATTTCGTCGCCTTTTCCCTCGCTCTGGATGAGAGCACCGACACAAAGGACACGGCCCAGCTGTCCGTTTTCATCCGTGGCGTCACCGCTGACTTTCAAGTGTGTGAGGAATTCCTCCAGCTTGTCCCGCTGCGCGACACCACCACTGGGAAAGACATCTGCGACGCCGTGCTTCTGTGTGTTGATCAGCACTCCCTGGACCTCTCCCGTCTTGTGTGTGTGACGACCGACGGTGCCCCGGCGATGGTTGGTGAGAAGAAGGGCGCCGCTTCGCTGCTAGTGCGTCACTGTGCAGCCGCCGGATACACTCAGCCCATTAACAAGATGCACTGCATCATCCACCAAGAGTCCCTGTGCGCTAAGTCTGCCAACCTCGTTGGTGTCATGTCTGTCGTGGTGAAGGTCGTCAACTCCATCCTCTCCCGCAGCCTTAACCATCGTCAGTTCCAGGCACTGATGGACGAGGTGAACGTGCACTACAACGACCTGCTCTACTTCTGTGAGGTACGCTGGCTGAGTCGTGGGGCCATGCTGTCTCGGGTGTGCGACCTACAGCAGGAGATTGCCACCTTTCTACGTCAGAAGAACCTTCCCCACGCTGATCAATTCTCTGATCCGCGGTGGCTAGCTCGCCTGGCCCTGCTCACGGACATCACGGCGCACCTGAACACCCTCAACATAAAGCTGCAAGGCAAAGACATTCTCGTGACAGACATGTACGCGCACATCACTGCCTTCGAGGTTAAACTGCGCTTGTGGGAGGCTCAATTGGCTTCTGGTCAGTTTGTGCATTTTCCTCGCCTTGCTGCATGTGCCCCTGACGATGTGGACCTGGGCACTTGCGTTAGTGTCGTCAACTCTCTACGTGAGGAATTTCCTTCCCGTTTTGCAGGAGTCAGGGTGCTGGCTGCGGACTTCAAGCTTTTCACTGCTCCCTTTGACTTCCCCGTGGAAGACGCCCCTGCCTCCTTACAGATGGAGTTGGTGGAGCTGCAGTGCAACGATGAAATGAAGGCGAAGTTCCACACCTCTTCTCCATTGTCCTTCTTCCGCGACACCGTTCTCCCTCCTAACAATTTTCAAAAATACATTGCCCATGTCCAACGCATTGTGGCCATGTTCGGCAGCACCTACTGCTGTGAACAGCTCTTCTCGAAAATGAAGTACACGAAGTCTCACCTTCGCTCCCAACTCTCGGACCGCCACCTCAATGACATTCTTCTGTTGTCTACCTCAACCATCGAGCCAGACATGGAAATACTTCTTCATGGCAAACAGCACCAGCAGTCTCATTGATTTGTAGAGTGTTCAATGCAATTTTTGTACAATCTATTCATGTAAACAAAATATAGTAATTCTGAGATTTCGTTTTTCACTCTGGCCCGCGATCTCCTTCCAAAAGTCTCATCTGGCCCTCACTCTGAAAAGGTTGCCCGCCCCTGATCTAAGGTCTAGTAAACTGTAAAGCAAAGTGCCAAATCTGTGCGTGTTTTGTCATGCATATATTCATACACTGCAAATTGTATAGACTAAACTAGTTTGAAAGTAGTTTCTTTTCACATTAAATATTTTTCTTTTTTTGTATTAAATATTTTGTTCATGAATCAGGTCATCTTTTGTCTGGGGGCCATTTCCATGAGCCCGAGATCTAATTTAAATTGTTCAGGCCATTCTCTAAAATTTCAAAATGTGCCTTAGGGCCAGCCGAGGCTTAATCCGGCACTGGGGAGATCGTGTGATCGTAATCACGTCCTGGAAGGACAAAATGGTAGGTTTCTTCTTCTTTCAACAATAAACTTATAGCTTCGAGACCGTACATCCAATCATCTCGAAATTTTGCAAACTTGTTCCGCTTGATGAGTTCTACATTGCATTAAAAATTCAAGTCGATCAATGCAGTGGTTCAAGAGTTACAAGCTTTTTTTTCAATTTCCTTCCATTATTTATTGCGGCCAAACCATGTGACTTATCAAAACGTCTCAAGTAACATTGAAACATCCCCCCATGAGGAACATTGGTGCAAAGTTTCCACTCGATATCTTCACAAATTATGGAGGTGATACCATTTCTACTTTGAGCTTAAAAACGTCATAACTCTGAAACCATGTGTCGGATGACATCGTGCTCGTAGGCTTTTTTGTTCGTCATGGGTGTGCGAATATGCATGCCAAGCTTGGGCTCGATCCGTTCAACCGTTGCCGAGAAAAAGGGGTGTTTGTGTTTTTTCACGAAAAACAAGATGGCGGCCGAACCATGTGACGTATGACTTCGAAATTTTTTGCATTCTGAGTTTTTTTTAACTAAGCATCTGGGAAAAAAATCTCATTTTCAGGGAGAAAAAATTTTGTTTGACAAATTCTAACCTCTTAACGTTAGCATTTTTAATATACTCGATACACATGTCTTTTGTTCCCATTGTAGAGTTCTTTAGAATAAGCCATTCCTCAAATTTTTCCATTGAGCGGTTTCGGAGATACAGAGGGGAAAAGTTGAATGTGTTTTTCCCAGTCTTTTCACCCCATAGCCTACTTCCTTATGTAAATCTCAACTCAAAAAAAAAAAAAAAAAAGACATTACCTTCTCGGTGCTCATTCGTTTATTCATTCTTATTCGTTCGTTCGTTCTTCGACCACGTGTTTCTCCCCCATTTCCCCAGATAGATTGTCAAATTTCAACTCGTTATTTTATCGTCCATGCGATATTGTTTGATTATAGTTAGTTTTGGTTTGAATTTCCTGTAACTCGTAATTAATTAATCGTGTTCTGCTCCTCGTGTGTGGCCTTGTAGTCGTACCCCCGTCGGTGTTTTGTTAACTTAAGCGTGTTTTGCTTGGCTCTTAGTTTTTTCCCTTCTACCCCGAACATAATACTCTGTCTAACGTTCTAAATCCCCACCGCCCCCCCCCCCCCAAAAAAAACAAAAAAACATTTATCTTCCTTTCTCCACGTGTACTGTTGTCTCATCCTGTATTTTCTGTCCAGGTGTGCTGTTCGCCCCGCCCCCATTATCTCCTTGCCATCCACCGTTTGCCCTGTTCACGTGACTCGTGGTGGTCCCTCTCGGCTCTCCCCCCGTTGGTATTTTGTGCATATACGATTGTTCACAGTTCTGTTTAAATATTATTTAAATATGTTTAACCTTTCCCCTTCTGTGTTTTATTCAGTGGTATTTTACAACACGCTGTTTTTCTTCCTATTTAAAAGGCTTTTCTCAATTTCCTCTCCAACTCATTCCACTTCAAAAAAAAGAAATTCAATATCTTATACGTCTCCCTCACTACATGGTCTAAATTCACATTCATTCCATCCCTCCTCCATCGTTCTGAATCGGATTGCTAACTGGAAAATAACAACAAACCCAATTTGTTATCAATGTTCGTCTTTCATTAATCATCCACTTTCTAAACTCCCCCCTTGCCCCTCCCATCCAAATCCCCCCCCTTGCACCTACACTCCTAAACTCCCCCCTTGCCCCTCCACTCTTAAACTCCCCCCTTTCCCCTCCACTCCTGAACTCCCCCCTTGCCCTTCCCCTCCTAAACTCCCCCCCTGCCCCTCCCCTCCAAATCCCCCCCTTGCCCCTCCACTCCTCAACTCCCCCCTTGCCCTTCCCCTCCTAAACTCCCCCCTTGCCCCTCCCCTCCAAATCCCCCCCCCTTGCCCCTACACTCCTAAACTCCCCCCTTGCCCCTCCACTTCTAAACTTACCCCTTGCCCCTTCCCTCCAAAACTCCCCCCCTTGCCCCTCCCCTCCTAAACTCCCCCCTCACTCCTCCCCTTCAAAACGCCCCCCCAACCACTCCCATTCAATTCTCCCCCCATTCCATTCCTCTCCAATTCTCCCTCCTCCCCCCTCCTCCTCCAAGCTGCCTACTCCCCACTTCGTCTCCCTTCTATCTCATACCTCCACCCCCACAAACCTTCTACTTTCCTCTGCCCCCCCCTCAAACAACCCCTCACTGTGCCTCATCCCTTCACCATCAAACCTTTCATCCTCCTCATCCTTCCCTTTCTTGGAACTCTTCTGCAATATCTGACACACTATCAACTGCTCTCCCTACCTCCCCCTCTCATCCTTCATCTTACCCTACTCCTCCCCTCCCCTGTCCTGTACCCGATGCTCCCCCTCTCTCTTTATTAACGGCATGGACCTCAAACATCCGGGGCCTTCGCTCAAACCTGACTGATCTCTCCATACAGGTTGCTTCTGACAATCCAGACTTGATCTGCTTAACAGAGACTTTCCTCCTTCAAGATGTCTCTGATTCCTTAATATATCTTCCTGGTTACTCCCTCCTCCGGTATGATAGACCTGATCCTCGGCCTGGTGGTGGGGTGGCTATCTTTATCAAAAACTCTCTTCCTCACTCTCCTTGCACTGCCCTCTTTCCTCCTCACCCCCAGGAGTACCTCTGGCTACGGCTTCCTCTCCGCTCCCACCTTTTGTTCATATGTGTTCTGTACCGTCCCCCAAACAGTGATGACTCCATCTACATTTCACTGTCTGAAAACATGGACCAACTTCTATCCACTCATCCCAACTCTCTCTTCCTCATATGTGGTGACTTCAACTGTCATGATGCCACCTGGTTGGGTGTGGGTTCCTCTCTCACCAGTCATGGCTCCTCAGCAAAGGACTTCTGTGACTCACTGGGATTGACACAATCTGTCAATTTCCCGACCCGGATCTCAGCCAATGGAGTATCTTCTCTTCTAGACTTGGTTATGACAAACTTCCCTGCTAATGTCTGCTGCTCTTCTTCTGCTCCAATCGGTTCTTCTGATCATGTGCTTGTCAAAGTGGACATCTCTCTGGCCATTCTCAGAGAGCCTCCTCAGCGTCGACGAGTCTGGCATTTCACTCAGGCCGACTGGGACGGTCTTCAAGCAGCCATCAATCGTCTGGATTGGTCTCCCATCTCCACTGTCTCTGACATCAATTCTTCCTGGGAATTCTTCCAAAGCAAACTGATCTCTCTCATGCACAGATTTATCCCATCTCGCCTTCAGTTGTCTTACCCTTCCTCCCATCCATGGTACACTGAATCTTGTGGTGAGGCAGTTGCCCTGAAACAACTTGCCTTTGCCTCTTGGAAGGCTAATCCAACTGAAGGCAATCTCAGTTCCTTCCACCAAGCTCGGAACAAGTGTGTGTCTACCCTCAGGAGTGCCATTAAGCACTATCTCTCCTCACTCAAGAATGAACTCTCAAACCTGTCTCCTTCCTCCAAATCCTGGTGGCATCTGGTCAAATCCGTTTCTGGTGTTTGTTCCCCCTCCCTCCCCTCCCTTTCCTCAAATGGCCACACAGTTGACATCGCACGTGACAAAGCCGAATGCCTCAACTCTGTGTTTGCCTCAAAATCCTTAGTCCCAAACCCATCCCTCTCTCTGTTCCCACCTTTCCCAGTCGAACCCAACTGCTCCTGGACTCTGTGTCCTTCTCTCCTGACAAGGTGGAGGAGTTTTTGTCAAACCTCGACTCTGATTCTGCAACTGGACCAGACGGCATCAGCCCACGGGTCCTAAAATCCTGCTCTGCCGCTCTATCTCACCCTCTCTCTGTTCTTTTCACCCTATCTTTTGCTCAAGGTCATCTGCCAGCATCCTGGAAATCAGCTAACATTACCGCTTTACACAAAAAAGGTGCAAAAACAGATCCTTGCAACTACAGACCAATCAGCCTGCTCCTAATTATCAGCAAAGTCATGGAATCCATCATTGCTTCGGATATGAAATCTTTCCTCTTCTCCAATGGCTTGATCTCTGATCATCAACTTGGTTTCAGACCAGGTCACTCTACTCTGGACATGCTGCTTCTGCTGTCTCAACAATGGATGGAGGTCCTCAATGCCAAACAGGAAATCAGAGCTGTCTCCCTTGACATATCACGTGCCTTCGACACGGTCTGGCACCCAGCTCAGCTCACCAAACTCTCCTCCTATGGTATCCATGGAAATCTCCATGCATGGCTTGCGGACTTCCTCTCTGGTCGTAGTCAACGTGTGGCCCTGAATGGATTTCTCTCATCTCCCCTTCCTCTTCAGGCTGGAGTTCCCCAAGGCAGTGTGCTGGGCCCTGTGCTTTTTCTGGTCTTTATCAATGATCTCTCGGACTCTCTGGAAAATCCTCTCTATCTCTTTGCTGATGACTCCACTCTCTGCCGCTCCATTCCTCTTCCCTCAGATCGGCAGTCTGCAGCCTCCTCACTCTCTGAAGACCTGGACAAAATCACAGACTGGTCAAACAAGTGGAACATGTCTTTCAATCCTGACAAATCTCACTCTCTTACTATGTCTCTCCGAAAAGATCGACTGGACAACCCTCCCATCTACTTTCTCAACAATCCTCTCCAAGAAGTTCTGTCGCTCAAGCTTTTGGGTCTCACTATCTGCCATGATCTTTCTTGGGAAAACCACATTTCCAAGCTGGCCTCCAAAGCCAGTCGCCGACTGGGCATCCTCCGTCGTGCGAAGTCCTTCCTCGGCACACCTGAGCTCCTCACCACATACAAGGCTTTCATCCGCAGCTCAATGGAATACTGTTCTCCCCTATGGGCTGGTGCTCCTGCCTCACACCTGGCTCGGCTTCACGCTGTTGAATCCAAAGCTTTCAAAATCATTGGAATCTCCCGCGATGAAGCTATCTCTGAGGGCCTTTCACTCACTCACCGCAGGCAGGTAGGTGGTCTTTCTGTCTTCTACCGACTCCTCTCCGGCCTTGCTCCCCCAGCTCTCTCTGTGCTCTGTCCCCCAAATATTCCTACAGGTCGCACAAGATCTGCCAGCAACCCTCTGATGGTTAAACTGCCAAAATCTCGGCTCTCCGCTCACCTTCACTCTTTCATTCCTCTTTTCTCCCGCCTCTGGAACAAACTCCCCCACTCCCTTCAATCCCACTCCTCCCTCCAGGTCTTTAAAACAGCTGTTCACCACCATCTCTTATCTTCCCCCATCCAAAACCTTGATCTTTTCTACCCCCACTAATTCACCCCAGATCCACCTTGTTTGAAATTCCAACGTCTTTCCTGGAACTCCTGGCAGTGTCCATATGTTTATACCTCTCCCACCCGCCCCCCCCCGCCCCCTTCACATGCCTCCCCCCCAAAGCCCTCTCCCTCCCACAGATCTCTCGATGTCTGCATGTCTCTCGGTCCTTGCTCTCAAATGTTGTGTTTGTGTCCTTCCCCATCTCTCCCCATCTTGTCTACCGCTCCCGATGTTATTTGTTTTATGTGTCTGTTTGTCTTTCTGTGTGATTAATGTTCGCTCTTTCACGAGCCTCGATATTGTATACAAAAAAAAAAAAAGATGGCGCCCATACCACGTGACCTATGACGTCATAATTAGCATTTAAAAAATCCACTCGCCGAGACGATGATTTGATGAAAACTTCCTGTCAATCCGACCAGCGGTTGCTGAGAACATTAATTATGAAGTTTTCGGAGGTGAAAAATAGGGCGGAAGAATAATAATAAGAAAAACTCCAGCAGTAATAATAGGTTACTCTCCATTTCATGGAGAGTAAACCGAAAAATACATTCAGAGTCGTACTTCCATTATACACAGATGTACATAAGAATATTGCACTATAGGAACCAGCCTCCAAGGGCGATGGCAGTGCTGTGAGCCCGTACACAATTGTAAATAAACTGTTCCTAAAACATCTTATAAATCGTAATTTTCAATGGAATAATCATCGACACATGAACCCTAACATGTCCAATGTCAAATAAACCAACGTACAGCATTGCTTTCAGATGATTGACAATGGATGGAAATGGATTGCACTAGGAGCATGCAGCACATGTCTATCTCCTGCCTCAGAAGAATCAGGAAGAGCCAAACAGGAAGAGCTAAACAGGAAGAGCCAAACAGGAAGTGACCAAACAGGAAGTGACATCGTTGCATCACATGAGTGAAACTAATACAAATCCGACAAAAGCCTTTGTTGAGCATTTAAGTAAGCTATTCACTTCTCATTTTCCACTAGAAATTATTTAAATTATTTACATATGACATTTAGAAATGTGAAGGTGAAGGTGGGAGTGCATCAGGGGTCGTACTAAGTCCACTACTATTTGTAGCTGTGATGGAGGTGCTGGCTCAGAATGTAAAGGAGGGTTTGTTGTATGCAGATGATCTGGTGTTGATTGCAGAAAGTATGGATGGACTGAAGGAGAAGATGAACAAGTGGAAGGAATGTATGGAGACAAAAGGTCTGAAGGTCAATATCGGAAAAACGAAGGTGATGGCAAGTGGTAAAGCCTGTGGTGAGGTGGAAAGAACTGGGAAGTGCCCGTGTGCTGTGTGCAGGAAGGGTGTCAGAGTGAATTCCATTCAATATCCAATGTGCGCTGAGTGGGTTCATCAAAGATGTAGTGGTCTGAGAGGGTCATTAACCAGTGTGGCAGCTACATTAAAGTGTAAGGTGTGCACAGAGGGAGCTGCAGATGGAGGAAATGTTGAGTTGGATCTTGGAGACGGCGTGAAGCTGGAAGGTGTGAAAACATTTTGTTACCTGGGATACATGCTGAATGGAGAAGGTGGATCAGACTCGGCAACGGTTGCTCGAGTGAGATGTGCATGGAAGAAGTTTCGGGAACTGAGTGGCGTGCTGACGAGGAGGGGAGTGTCATTGAAGCTGAAGGGAAAGGTGTATGCTGCACGTGTGAGAAGTGTTATGATTTATGGGAGTGAGACATGGGTAATGAACATAGAGCAGCAACGAAGGCTGGAAAAGGTGGAAATGCGAATGGTTCAGTGGATGTGTGGCGTATCGTTGAGAGCGAGGAAGACAAATGATGAATTGCGAAAGATGATGGGAATAGAGCCTGTGATGGATGCTGTGAAGAGAAACAGGTTGAGATGGTTTGGTCATGTGTTGAGGAAGGATGAAAGTGACTGGTTGAAATGAGTGATGGGAATGAATGTAGAAGGAAGTAGAGGACGGGGAAGACCGAGAAAGACTTGGCTAAAGATGGTCGAAGAAAAAATGCGGGCAAGGGGGTTAACAAGGGGAGATGCAGAAAATAGGGCAAAATGGAGAACACTGTCATGGGGACCGCAAGGCTAACCCCCGCTCTTGCAGGGAAAATGGCCTTAAAATGCCTGTTGTTGTTTGTTGTATTTAGAAAGTTAACTAAATGCCTTAAAGGCAACACACTCCCCGCCTGACCTATGTGAGGTCACAAAGAACTTATGCGGGTCCAGAACATATAAGTCTCTAGATCAGTCTTTAGGCAGAAGTAGAACAATTTCTGCAATTGGTCTCAGAAAGGTTTTGACATTGCCTTGGTCAGTTGTCTTCATCTCAAACTTTCTTACATGTCCATCCTTTCCAGGGAATGTGGCCATGATCCAGGCCATGGGCCAGCAGTTTCGGGCGGTCTGCTTGTCCCTAAGCAGAACTAGATCTCCAACTTGAAGGTTCCTGCGAGGCACTGTCCACTTCTGTCTCTGTTGCAAGGAAGGTAAGTATTCACGGCTCCAACGGGTCCAGAACTGGTTTGCAAGAGCCTGAACTTGTCTCCATTGCTTTGTGTGCAGGTCCTTTTCCGAGAAGTCTCCAGGAGGAGGTGGAACTCCTGATTTCTGTGTAAGGAGCATCGACGGTGAGAGAATGAAGGGGTTTTCCAGATCCGCAGACACAGGTAGGAGTGGTCATGCATTCATGATGGCTGTGACCTCTGCCATTAATGTGCAAAGCACTTCGTGAGTCAGGCGAGTGTTTTGCTGTGGAAACATTGAATCAAGGATTCTTCTGGCTACGCCGATCATGCGCTCCCAAGAGCCTCCCATATGAGAAGCATGTGGCGGGTTCAATTCCCAGCTGCATCCCTGCTGACGGAGGTACCTCTGTACCGTTTTGTCCATTATCTCTAAGAAGATGGTGTCTTCCACTGATGGAGCAGGTTTGTTGTCATGCTCAGTATGGTTGAACACTGTCTGTCATAGCATCCTCTCATGTGCTTTGCCAGGCCTGTTAAAGCTTTTTGCGTCTCCTTGACATGCATGAAGCTTGTACAGGGTTGAAAAATTGAGTGGCGACCAGTGTCCAGCACATTAGTCTTGAACGTGTTGACTGTCGACTTATGTACATTACCCAGGCACACCTCTCCTATTACTACCCAGCCCAGATCCAGACGTTGGGCAAAGGGGGCGTTATGTGGTCCGTTGACCTGCTGCCTGACCTTCTGTGCCCTAAGGACGTCTCTTCCAAGTAGCAGGAGTATTTCTGCTTCTGGGTCCAGTTCTGGGATATGTTTGCCAATGTGAAGGAGATGAGACTGGTGTAGAACTGCGCCTGGCATTGGAATCTCGGACCGATTGTTCGGGATCTGAGGACACTCAATGAGTGGTGGGAGAGAGATGAGAACTTTGCCGTCGAGGGACTCAATCTGAAATCCTTCTGCCCTCCTGCCGGATGTTTCCACGATGCCAGAGCAAGTTCTGAGATGGTATGAGAATGTTTTGCTCTCCACACTGAACATCTCAAAGAACTCTGGTCTGGCTAATGAGTGATTGCTCTGGTCATTCAGAATTACATAGGCTTTGATGGCCATGTCCTTGGAACTCTCTGGGTATATCTTTGCGAGGCAGATCTTTGAGCATGAGCGACTCCACTGACCTGGACCGCAAACTTCTGTGCAGTTTGTTCTGACAACAGCTGTGTTAGAATGAACTTCTCCCTCCCCGCCGTTCTCTTGTGACGGTGGAGGAGCCTTGAAGGTTTGAGGTGATGGGCCAGGATGCATGGCCGCATCATGATTGGTGCTGTCGCATTCATAGCACTTCACGGAGGACTTGCAGTCTTTGGCAAGATGGGAGATCGAAGAACAGCATTTGAAACATATTCCTTTCTCCTTGAGAAAGGCCTTTGTGTCGTCGAGGAGTTTGTTTCTGAAGGTTCTGCATCTTTTAAGAGGGTGGGGTTTATTGTGTAATGGGCAGTTCTTGTTAGGGTCATCATTGGTTGTAGAAACATCCGTTTTGTGCACTAAGATGGGTTTGTTGGTGTTAAAACTCTTCACAATGGATCTGTCTGGTTTTGTGGGTGTTGTGGTGCTGCTTTGATAAATAAAGCTTGGGTCTTTTCGCCTTTTCACCTCATGGCACACGAAGTTGCCAAAATACTTAAAGGGAGGGAAGCGACCATCGTTCCCTTCTTTGTACGATGACCCAGAAGACACCCACCTCTCCTGAAGCCCATATGGAAGCTTGTCCACGATTGGTCCAATTTCACGGGAAGTGTCCAGATATGCTAAGCCAGTGAGATATCCGTCTTCTTTGGCGCCTTGGATCTCCATAAGCAAATCCCCAAGTTCACGTAATTTGGAGTGGTCCTTGGCTTGACTCTTAGGAAAACTGTCCAAACGCTGAAACAGTGACTGTTCGATGATTTCAGGGGCAGCATAGCACTCACGTAGTCTCTCCCATGCTTTGCATAAAGCCAGATCGGGGTTGCTGACATGCACTGAGCGTATGCGTTTCACCTGTTCGCCAGATTCCTTTCCCAGCCATTTAGTCATGAGATCCAATTATTGAGTTGCTGTCAGCTGAACTTCGCCAGCTGCATTGATGAATGAGGAGTGCCATGCACGGTAATTCTCCGGCTTATCATCGAATTGGTACAGTCCTGAATTGACAAGGTCTCGTCGTGCCAAATACTGTGCCAAAGGCTCCGCCAGAGGTGGTCTGCTCGCTGGAGGAATATGTCGGGGACATCTGACTGAGCATGTACGTTTATGATGGGGTTTGTTCTTTTGATCTCAGACTTTGTCTCAACTTTAATCGGAACAGGTAAGTTTGGTGCAGGTAAGTACACACTGTCAGCTTTTTCAGACTTTTGTTTGTTGTTGATAGGTTGTCATTGTGAAATGTCTTCCACAGGTGGACACGATGTCACGAAGCTGTCATGTGATACTGCGTGGGATGGCGAAGCGACACAAAGCTGTCATGTGATACTGCGTGGGATGGCGAAGCGACACTAAGCTGTCATGTGATACTGCGTGGGATGGGAGCGGTAAGGCCGATAAGAGTGGGGAGGATGAACGATACTGAAGGTCAATTTGTGATTGGATGTTATCATTAGTGCGTTCAACTTTAACCCTCTCTGATTCTGATTTTTCATTTTCAGCTACGGTAGTAGAAATTAATTCGGCAGTTTCCAGCACTTGTGCCTCCACCACGGCCGCATCAGCTTCTCGATGTAGCGTTAGCACTTCCAACTCTGTGTCTATTCTTACTGTTTCCAACTGATTCTGAGCATTTCTTGTGATCCTTTCTGCTTCTCTCGCAGCCTTTTCTATTTTCAGTTTAGCCTCTTGGTTAGCATATGACGCTCTCACCTTGGCAGCTTCTGCTTTGGCCCAGGCACGGGCCACACTTCCCGAAGATGACGATGTTTTGCTGCTCCTAGCACTGGATACAGATGACTTGCCGCCATCTCTTGATGCCATCTCGACCACTTCAAAACATCGATTGCTGCTTTTTTACTATAGTGTTCTCGTGCAGTGTTGGAACCGACTAAACACCAAGCTAAACCGTATCTAATGAAGACAGAGTCGTATTAAGTTTCACCATTTACTGTCACTCTTCTCCATCAAGATGTTGTGGTAAAAACTTTAAATAAAACAATACAAAAATTACATTCAGTGTCGCTCTTCCATTGTACATAGATGTAAATAAGAATATTGCACTACAGGAACCAGCCTCCAAGGGCAATGGCAGTGCTGCGAGCCTGTACACAATTGTAAATAAACTGTTCCTAAAACATCTTATAAATCGTAATTTTCAATGAAATAATCATCCACACATGAACCCTAACATGTACAATGTCAAATAAACCATCTTACAGCATTGCTTTACGATGACTGACAATGGGTGCAAATGGATTGCACTGGGAGCATGCAGCACATGTCTATCTCTTGCCTCAGAAGAATCAGGAAGAGCCAAACAGGAAGTGACATTGTTGCATCACATGAGTGAAACTAATACAAATCCTACAAAAGTCTTTGTTAAGCATTTAAGTAAGCTATTCACTTCTCATTTTCCACTAGAAATTATTTAAATTATTTACATATGACATTTAGAAAGTTAACTAAATGCCTTAGAGGCAACACAGGTAGGCATCGATGACCATTTCGGTGTCTTTTGGGTCTTCATGGTATTTTGGGTCTTCAGGGCCATTTGGGTCTTTTGGATCCTCTGTGCCTTTAATGGTATTTTGGGTCTTTGAGGTGTTTTCGGGTCTTCGGGGTGTTTTGTGTCTTTGGGGTTTTTGGGTCTTCGGGGTGTTTTGGGTCTTCGGGGTGTTTTCGGTCTTCGGGGCGTTTTGGGTCTTAGGGGCTTTTTGGGTCTTCGGTGCGTTTTCGGTCTTCAGGGTGTTTTTAGTCTTCAGGGTGTTTTGGGTCTTCGGGGTGTTTTGGTTCTTCGGGGTGTTTTGGTTCTTCGGGGTGTTTTGGTTCTTTGGGGTGTTTTGGGTATTCGGGGTGTTTTGGTTATTCGGGGTGTTTGGGGGTGTTCGGGGTGTTTTGGGTCTTCGGGGTGTTTTGGGTCTTCGGGGTGTTTTGGGTCTTCGGGGTGGTTTGGGTCTTCGGGGTGTTTTGGGTCTTCGGGGTGGTTTGGGTCTTCGGGGTGGTTTGGGTCTTCGTGGTGGTTTGGGTCTCCGGGGTGTTTTGGGTCTTCGGTATGTTTTGGGCCTTCGGGGTGTTTTGGATATTTGGGGCGTTTTGGGTCTTCGGGGCGTTTTGGGTCTTCGGGGCGTTTTGGGTCTTCGGGGCGTTTTGGGTCTTCGGGGCACTTTGGGTCTTCGGGGCGTTTTGGGTCTTCGGGGCGTTTTGGGTCTTCGGGGCGTTTTGGGTCTTCGGGGCATTTTGGGTCTTCGGGGCGTTTTGGGTCTTCGGGGTGTTTTGGGTCTTCGGGGTGTTTTGGGTGTTCAGGGTGTTTTGGGTGTTCGGGGTGTTTGGGGTCTTCGGGGTGTTTTGGGTCTTCGGGGTGTTTTGGGTCTTCAGGGTGTTGGGGTATTCAGGGTATTTTTGGGTATTCAAGGTGTTTTGGGTCTTCGGGGTGTTTTGGGTCTTCCGGGTGTTTTGGGTTTCGAGGTGTTTTGGGTCTTCGGGGTGTTTTGGGTCTTCGAGGTCTTTTGGGTTTTGGGGTATTCAGGGTCTTTTTGAGCCTCAGGGCCTTGAAGGGTATTTTGGGTCTTTGGGGTGTTTTGGGTCTTTAGGGTATGTTGGGTCTTTGGGGGTCTTGGTGGTCTGAAGGGTCTTGGGGGAATTAAAGGGTGTCAAGAGTCTGAGGGGTCTCAGCAGTCTTAACGCAATTAAGAGGGTTAATTAAGAGGGTGGTAATTTCATTTGAAGAAGAAGAAGACGTTTTCATCGCATATAAACCTTACATACATACATAGCGAACCATATACGTTTGCTCTATTATAATAAGAAAGATATAATAAGATAGAGCAAACGTATATGGTTATGTCTGTCGTTGTTTATATGCGACGAAAACCACCAAGACCCCTCAGACCTTTGACGACCCTTTAATTCCCCCAAGACCCTTCAGACCACCAAGACCCCTGCAGACCCAAAATACCCTGAAGACCCCAATGGCCCAAAACACCCCAAAGACCCAAAATACCCTTCAAGGCCCTGAGGCTCAAAAAGACCTTGGATACCCAAAAACCCAAAAGACCCCAAAGACCCAAAACACACTGAAGACCCAAAACACCCCGATGACCCAAAACACCCCGAAGACCCAAAACACCCCGAAGACCCAAAACACCCCAAAGACCCAAAACACCCCGATGACCCAAAACACCCCGAAGACCCAAAACACCCCGAAGACCCAAAACACCCTGAAGACCCAAAACACCCCGAAGACCCAAAACACCCCGAAGACCCAAAACACCCTGAAGACCCAAAACACCCCAAAGACCCGAAATACCCCAAAGACCCAAAACACCCCCGAAGACCCAAAAGACCCCAAAGACCAAAAATACCCCAAAGATCCAAAACACCCTGAAGACTCAAAACACCCTGAAGACCCCAAAGACCCTTTAGATCCAAAATACCCTTAAATACCCCCAAATAACCAAAACATCCCAAAGACTCTTAAAGACCCGGAGGAAACAAAAGACCCTTAAGACCCAAACGCCTCTGAAGACACCAAAGACCCAAAAGACCCTGAAGACCCAAATGGCCCTGAAGACCCAAAAGACACCTAAATGGTCAAAGATGCCTACCCCTCTGAAACGACGTGTGGTGAGGCGTGCGGTGTGCGCCGAGTCACGCCAGTGCTCTTGAATAGAAATCTCTCTCTCAATCCAAAAAGTCCTCCCTTCTGGATTTGGTGATGATGAGGTTCCCGCAAATATCTCCTGCTCTTCCTCTGTTCCAATTGTTTTACCTGATCACATGCTTGTGAAAGCCAACATCTCTCTGGCTACTCTCAGAGAGCTGTCTCAATGCGGGCAAGACTGGCAGTTCACTCAGGCAGATTGACAAGGACTGCAAGCAACCATCTCTCTTCAGAACTGGTCTCCCATATCTACTGCCCCTGAGGTTAACTTGGCCTGGGAATTCTTCCACAGAAGGCTGCTCTCTATTGTGCACAGATTCATCCTATCTCGTCGACCGCAAATATCCCACACTTATTCCCACTCATAGTATACTGAAACCTGTGGTAAGGCTGTTGCTCTGAAACAACTTGCCTTGTCTTGGAAGGCTAATCCGACTGAAGGAAAAATCAGTGCATTCCAAAAAGTCCACAACAAGTGTTTGTCCATTCTCAAGAGAGCCAGAAAATAACATCTGTCCAACCTCAAGAATGAACATTCAACCTTGTCTCCCTCCTCAAAAACATGGTGGTGCCTTGTTAAGTCTGTCTCTGGTGTATGCTCCCCTTCCATCCCTTCCCTCACAGCCGACTCTGCTCTTAAGAAGGCCAAATGCCTCAATTTTGTGTTTGCTTCGGCATCTTGTGTCCCTAACCCCTCACTCCCTGTACCGATCCTTCCCTGTTGTACCCAACGGATCCTGGACTCTTTGTCTTTTGCACCTGAGAAGGTTATTTCAACCATTGACTCTGACTCGGCAACTGGACCGGACGGCATCAGCTCACGTGTCCTCAAAGCATGCTCTGCTGCTCTTGCACTTCCTGTCTCTGCTCTTTTAAACCTGTCATTTGAGCTAGGTCATCTTCCATCTGCATGAAAATCCACCAACATCACTGCATTGCATAAAAGGATTCCCTCAACTACAGACCTTTCAGCTTACTTCCAATCATCAGCAAGGTCATGGAATCCATCATTGCATGTGATATAACATCCTGCATTTTTTGCTCCCACTCTCCCAACAATGGATGGAGGCCTTCGATGTCAGATATTGACCAGGGCTGTCTCTGTGGACATAGCTAGAGCCATCAATACAGTCTGATATCCTGTCTTACTCTACAAAATCTCTGCCGATGGCATCCAAAGCCAACTTCACAAATGACCTCTTGATTTCCTCTACTCTTGGAGCCAACTTGTGGCTCTCAATGGAATCCTTTCATCTCCTCTCACTGTCAAGGCTGGAGTGCGTTAAGGCAGTGTTCTGGGCCCAGTCCTATTCCTGATCTTCATCAATGATCTGACTGACTCTGGAAAACCCTCGTTATGTATTTGCTGATGACTCCACCATCTGCCATGACATCCTTCATCCTTCGGACAGATAGGCTGCAGTCTCTTCCCTCACCTCAGACCTTGACAAAAATCACTAGCTGATCAACTACTTGGAATATGCCATTTAATCCTGACAAATCTAACCCACTCTCTCCGAAAGGACCATCTGGCAAACACCCCTGATTCCCCCATCTACTTTCTTAACCATCCTTTTGAGGAAGTTCAATCATTCAAACTCCTGGGTCATGATCTTTCTTGGGAAAACCATATTTCATAATTGGCCTCCGAAGGCAGCTACCGACTGGGCATCCTCCATCATTCAAAATCATCCCTTGGCACACCTGACCTACTATCCACATTCACTTTCAAATGGGAATGTTCATCCGCAGCTTGGAGTACTGCTCTCCCCTCTGGGCTGTCTCTGCTGCCTCACATATTTCTCAGCTTGATGTTGTGGAAACCAAGACCTTCACGATCATTAGAATCTCCCGCAATGAAGCTGTGTCTATGGGTCTATCACGTCGCCATCACAGATAGGTCGTTGGTCTCTCTGTCTTCTACCGCCTCCTTTCTGGTCTTGCACCCCCCTCTCTTTCCGGGCTCTGCCCCCCGCCACCACACCCGCTCACCCCCGGTCGGGTTTCTGCAGGGCTCACATGATCCACCATCAACCCCCTTCTGGTGAAACTACCTAAATCAAGGATCACTACACACCTACACTCATTTGTTCCTCTTTTTCCCACATGTGGATCCAACTTCTACATCCTCTTCAATCTCGTTATTCCATCCTCTTATTTTTCAGTTCGTAACCAAAGCGTCGTGAGAAATCTCCACGAGATCACAATGAAAGGTTAGTGTGTCCTGGCCATTTCACGTTGAGCAGCACTGTGATTGGTCATTTGACAATATCACACCACGCTTGCTTTCAAAATGGCTGCCCCTGCTAGATGGGCATACGAAGCAAAGAACAGTTATTGATATTTCTTAATGAGAAAGAGGTTCCTCCAGTGGATATTCATCGGCGTTTAACGACTGTGGACGGTGACTCCACCATTGTGAGCACAGTTAGACATCGGGTAAAGTGCTTCAAGAGCGGGAAAATCGATGTAGAGGACAAACCTCGAAGTGGTCGGGCCGCACGCGCAGTGACACAGGGAAACCAGAATCGGATCAATGCGCTCATTAAAGTAGTGCAATGCGGTTGACTGAGACTATGCGGAAACACAAGTTCATATTTTCATTCAACAAGCTCCTTTATGAGCTGTATATCACAGTCAATAAATAAACCAAAATGTAGGTGCGTTCAGGCACATATAACATGTTACTTGATGGGTTATTTTGACTTGTACCTGCTCATTTTCCATAACTTCCACCTGGATTCTCTTGTTTCTTCAACATCAATATTCTATTTTGGTGTAAAATGTATTTTTAACCTTTGTTTCAGCCTTGTCTCTCATTCCCCGTTAATAATGAATGCTAAGTGCCCTGCGCAGTGGATCAGCATTACTAATGTCACATATTTCACACAAATTACTCTGCATTTTGCTTTCTTGTGAAATATCATCAAAATAAACCGTCCTTTTGTGTTTTAGATATTTAATCCTTCCATTAGCCTTTGCTCACCTAATTTATAATGGAATCTGCCGCACTTCCTCCTCATGATGAGAGAATAAAACAGATTTTCAATTCTCAATCAATTTTGGCTTTTGGACTGAAATTTCGACCAGAATTGTTCTCACTATTACTTCATTTAAACTTTAATTGTTTGTTCGTATCTGAGTGATTTCTACCATATAAAACACGATGTGTGTATGTGTCTGTCTCCCTTCACAAGGGAAGGCTCTTCGTAACGCTTTAGAGGGGATTTGAGTGGGGAGGTTTAATGGGCAATCTTTGAACACGACTACGTGTCCACCGGTTAAAAGACCTAAAAGACCCAATAGACCCCAAACACCCAAAACACCCCGAAGACCCATAAGTCCCTGAAGACAATTAAAGACCCAAAAAGACCCTGAAGATCCAAAATAACCAAATGACCCAGAATAACCTGAAGACCTTGAAGACACAAAAGACCCCGAAGACCCAAAATACCCCAAAGACCCAAAATATCCCGAAGACTCAAAATACCCTGAACACCGAAAAGACCCCGAAAACCCAAAATATATCTGGACCCTTAAAGACCCAAAAGACCACGAAGATGCAAAAGACCCAAAAGACCCCAAAGACCAATAGAGTCCCAAAGACCCAGAAGGCAAAAAAGACCCAGAAAACCCAAAATCCAACTGAAGGTAATCTCAGTTCCTTTCACAAAGCTCAGAACAAGTGTGTGTCTACCCTCAGGAGAACCACGAAACAATATCTCTCCACTCTCAAACCTGTCTCCTTCCTCCAAATCCTGGGGGCATCTGGTCACATCTGTTTCTGGTGTTTGTTCCCCTTCCATCCCATCCCTTACCTCAAACGGCTACACAGGTGACACCGCACGTGAAAAAGCTGAATTCCTCAACTTTGTGTTTGCCTCAAAATATTGTGTCCCAAACCAATCTCTCTCTGTACCCACCTTACCTAGTCGTACGCAGCTGCTCCTGGACTCTGTGTCCTTCTCTCCCAACAAGGTGGAGAAGTTTCTGTAAAACCTCGACTCTGATTCTGTAACTGGACAAGACAGCATCAGCCCACGGGTACAAAAATCCTGCTCTGCCACTCTATCTCACACTCGCTCTGTTCTCTTCACCCTCTCTTTTGCTCAAGCTCATCTGCCATCAGCTTGGAAATCAGCCAACATTACCGCTTTACACAAAAAATGTGCAAAAACATCCTTGCAACTACAGACCAATCAGCCTGCTCCCAATCATCAGCAAGGTCATGGAATCCATCATTGATTCTGACATGAAATCCTTCCTCTTCTCCAATGGCTTGATCTCGGATCATCAATTTGGTTTCAGACCAGATCATTCTACTCTGGATATGCTGCTTCCGCTATCTCAACAATGGATAGAGGTCCTCAATGCCAAAACAGGAAATCAGAGCTGTCTCCATTGACATATCCCATGCCTTCGATACGGTCTGGCACCCCACCCTGCTCACCAAACTCTCCTCTTATGGTATCCAGGGAAGTCTCCACGCATGGCTCACGGACTTCCTCTCTGGTCGCAGTCAACGCGTGGCCCTGAACGGCATTCTCTCATCTCCTCTTCCTGTCCAGGCATGGAGTTCCTCAAAACAGTGTTCTGGGCCCTGTGCTTTATCTGGTCTTCATTAGTGATCTCTCCGACTCTCTGGAAAATCCTCTCTATCTCTTTGCTGATGACTCGACTCTCTGCCGCTCCATTCCTCATCCCTCAGATCGGCAGTCTGCAGCCTCCTCACTCTCTGTAGACCTGGACAAAATCACAAACTGGTCAAACACATGGAATATGTCTTTCAATCCTGACAAATCTCACACTCTCACTATGTCTCTCAAAAAGACCGTCTGGAAAACCCTCCCATCTATTTTCTCAATAATCCTCTCAATGAAGTTCTGTCACTCAAGCTTTTGGGTCTCACTATCTACCATGATCTTTCCTGGGAAAACACATTTTCAAGCTGGCCTCCAAAGCCAGACGACGACTGGGCATCCTCAGTCGTGTGAAGTCCTTTCTTGGCACCACTGAGCTCCTCACCATATTCAAAGCTTTCATCCGCATTTTGATGGAGTACTGCTCTCCCCTCTGGGCTGGTGCTCCAACCTCACACCGAGCTCGGCTTCACACTGTAGAAACCAAAGCTTTCAGAATCATTGGAATTTCCCGTGATGAAGCTGATTCTGAAGGCCTTTCTCTCTCTCACTGCAGGCATGTATGTGGTCTTTCTGTCTTCCACCGACTCCTCTCCGGCCTTGCCCCCCAGCTCTGTCTGTGCTCTGTCCCCCAAATATTCCTACAGGTCGCACAAGATCTGCCTGCAACCCTCTTCTGGCGAAACTGCCAAAATCAAGACTCTCTATTCACCTTCACTCTTTCATTCCTCTTTTCTCCCACCTCTGGAACAATCTCCCTCACTCTCTTCAATCCCACTCCTCCCTCCAGGTCTTTAAAACAGCTGTTCACCACCATCTTTTATCTTCCCCATCCAAAATTTTGATCTTTTCTACCCCCATTATAATACACCCCAAATCCACTTCCTTCAAATTCCGTTTTTCTCTCCTAAAAATTCGTTTTATACCGTGTCTCCCCCCCCCCCCCCCACCCCCCCAACCCCCAAGCCCTCTCCCTTCCACAGATATACCTATGTTCTCTACTGTTGTACTTGTGTGCTTCCCTCTCTCTTCCCCTCTTTCTCTCGCTCCCCTTATTATGTTTAATGTTTTAATGTTTTATGTGTTTTATGTGTTCGCTCTCAAACGAGCCTCAACTTTCTATCCCAAAAAATCAAAATACAAAAAGAAATAATAAATAAACTGTTCCAACCTGTCATTTTGAATGGGCTTTATACTTGTATAAATATAATCAGTCATGTGTTTATTACTATATTACATTCAGTCATTATATCCATTGTTGCTATGGTAACATGCCATTGTTCTAGACTCTATATATATAGCTATTACTATTCTCTATCCGCATATTTCAAATTTGCAATCATTTCAATAACTCAGTTAGTGCGATACTCCATCGAGTCAATGCCAAAAGATGGAACAATTTAAGGTCACATCTGATGGAGCTTGTGCAAATGATTTAAGACTTTTGATGTGAAATTGAGTAGGTCTACTTATAATCAGTGGGGTTAGGGGGTGGGTGGGGGAGGGCAAGGGGGAAAGTGGAGTCCTGAACGGATAGTGCATAAGTAGCATACTTACCTTTGACATGTTTGTGTAATGCGAGTTATATTGACGACCCAACTATAAACCCTCATATTGGTGCTTCAAAGGCATTGATCCCAAAGTATGCCATCCCCATGATGGACATTAAGGTGGGTGTCCTGTTTGCTAGCATTGGTAAAAGATGCGTCCGCCAGTAAAATATCCTTCAGTGTGTCTTTCATGAAGAGTAGGTGAGTTATCACCAGCACATTGAACAAATTACAAATTCCTGCCCAAATGAGCTCCAGTCAAGCGTCAGGCCTGGCATTTCATCATAGACTTGGGGCAAAAACCTCTGCCAAACAGCACAAGAACATGGGTATAACAAGGGTCGTTAATGTAGTAGTAGAGGTAGTAGTGCTCGTAATAAATCAATCAGCAGGGCACAGGTGATCCACCATCAACCCACTTCTGATGAAACTACCTAAATCCAGCATCACTGCTCACTTCTACAAATTCGTTCTCATCCACACTCATTCGTTCCTCTTTCTCCACCTATAAAATCAACTTCCACATCCTCTTCAACCTCATTTTTTCCTCCAGGTGTTCAAGAAAGCTATTTACCACCATTTCAGATCGTTCCCAAATCTAGAACCAGGATCTTTTCTTCCCTCCTTAATCCCACCCTCCCCCCCCCCCCCCCCCCCCCCCCCCCACCTGTTCCTCCCCCACATTTAAAATTCCCCTCACCTGCACACAATGGCCTATTCCGCACACCCTATGTACAAATGAATGGGACACCTGCACACGTTGGCCTATTCCGTACGCACTATGTACAAATGAATGCGACACCTGCACAGAATGGCCTATTCCACATGCACTATGCACAAATGAATGTGACACCTGCACACAATGGCCTACTCCGCACACACTATGTACAAATGAATGGGACACCTGCACACAATGGCCTATTCCACACACACTATGTACAAATGAATGCGACACCTGCACACAATGGCCTATTCCACATGCACTATGCACAAATGAATGTGACACCTGCACACAATGGCCTATTCCACACACACTATGTACAAATGAATGGGACACCTGCACACAATGGCCTATTCCGCACACACTATGTACAAATGAATGGGACACCTGCACACATTGGCCTATTCCGCACGCACTATGTACAAATGAATGCGACACCTGCACAGAATGGCCTATTCCACATGCACTATGCACAAATGAATGTGACACCTGCACACAATGGCCTACTCCGCACACGCTATGTACAAATGAATGGGACACCTGCACACAATGGCCTATTCCGCACACACTATGTACAAATGAATGCGACACATGCACACAATGCCTATTCCACATGCACTATGCACAAATGAATGTGACACCTGCACACAATGGCCTATTCCACACACACTATGTACAAATGAATGTGACACCTGCACACAATGGCCAATTCCGCACACACTATGTACAAAGGAATGGGACACCTGCACACAATGGCCTATTCCGCACACACTATGTACAAATGAATGCGACACGTGCACACAATGGCCTATTCCACATGCACTATGCACAAATGAATGTGACACCTGCACACAATGGCCTACTCTGCACACACTAAGTACAAATGAATGGGACACCTGCACACAATGGCCTATTCCACACACACTGTGTACAAATGAATGGGACACCTGCACAGAATGGCCTATTCCACGCACACTATGTACAAATGAATGCGACACCTGCACACAATGGCCTATTCCGCACACACTATGTACAAATGAATGGGACACCTGCACACAATGGCCTATTCCACACACACTATGTACAAATGAATGGGACACCTGCACACAATGGCCTATTCCGCACACACTATGTACAAATGAATGGGACACCTGCACACATTGGCCTATTCCGCACACACTATGCACAAATGAATGGGAAAAGGTTGATGCAAACTTGGCATCTTTGGGTTCAAACTCGGTATCCAGTCCGAGAAAAGGCAATTTTATTTTCCACCAATAAGTTGGGAGATTATAGAAATCAAGCTCAATTTGTACGGAAACATCCACAAAGCCATTCGGCAGACAATAAGCCAAAGATAATGGTAATCAATGGTCTCGTGTTAGAATATGATTCCTCGGTGATCCAAAGGGAACAAAACACGAGATACATCCAATACCACGTACCCCTTCTCGTACTCTCATGTGAGTCAATTTCATGGATGACGTGTTGTACCAATTTGGTATAAATTGAAGAACCCACTTAATTCGGGTAAACAGCGTTTTCCATGAAAGACTGCACGTCCTCTGCACTTATTGATCCCAATTCATGGAATTCCGGTGATTGAATAACCTCATTATCCGGTCGTTCAATTCTCAAACTTTTGAAACATGTCTTCTAACTCTCATTAAACACATTATTATTATTTTCCATATTATATGGGATATTGTTTTGAAGGGTGAGACGAGCAGGAATCGCCAGCAGGAAGGAAATGAAATCCAAGCATGGAATTTAATGGTAATTCTAAACACGTCATCATGTATTTTGAAGATTAAATGTTGTTCATTAACTTCCGAAAAAAATTCACCTATTGTATGTCATCTGATCTTTGGTACAAATCTGGGATCGGATATCTGGTAATGCAGAAACTTGGCGTGAAGGACGACCATACCGCAATGTATGTCACGTGACGTGGTGCTGCCCCCCCTCCCGACCCCTGCCCCCCATGAATGGCTCCATTCCTTATAGCTCTTGAAAAGAACCAGTGGTTGGTTGGTTGGTGGAGTACCCTGTGATGAGCGACTACCCTACCGACCGGCCCACTCACTGACAGTCAGATACTTCGCTGCAGAAGTGAACAGCAGTGATTTGGTTCAAACCATTTACCATAATCCTCTTCATCTCAACAAGGTGTCTGTCCAATGTTGAGAATTTTCCATCTTGAGCAACAAATTATTGGAATGGAAGTTTGTCAGTTTCTCTGGAACAATTCAGGGATGGTCCAGGTAAGCGGGACATCTCAAGCACCGAGTTGTCTAGTCTGGGTTTCATTCCTGTGCTGACTACAAATGGTCACCTTGTTGTTTACAGCCAGGGAAATCTATACACCTGCATGGAAATTGATCGCCGGTAGTGCCAGTATTTAATGACATTTGGACCTGTAGATTGCACAAAAATGTGGTTCATGTAATCTACGTAAACCCAGAAGATATAATTCGAACCAATTGCATTTAATTATTTATATTCTGATGCAGAATGGAAATTTATATATAAATGGTCCAAAGTTTCCACAGGACTACCTACAATGGGTGTAAGTAGTTGTCGCACGATGCTGTACTACCTAAAGGAAGGAAACGAGGCCATTTGGCCCATCATTGCCATGGTGCACTCTGGGGTTATTTTAGCTACACCTTTAAACCTCAATCTTCTTGATGGTTTACTAAAGTCTAAATAACCCGATCTTGATCTGTCAGGTGACCCAACTTGTAGCATGTACAGTGACGTCAGAATGGTCACAACACTGGACTGGCATTCAAAATGTTTAAGATTCAGATGTATATGACAGATTGGATTTTCAGCTTCTGGAAGCTGACCTTGTTTCGAGAGAATTACCATGTTTCCGTCAGACTGTTAATTGATAACCCAGCTGGGTAATAAGTTCAGGAAGGAGATGGTCTGCTTGGTCTGGTGTAGCAAGTAATACCAGTCTATGATTTGTTATTGACGATCGATGTCTTCAGGGAAATTTGCGATGGCATCTTTTTCACCAATGTGTAAAATAAAAACGATATATTCTGCCGATGTTAGAAAATTCTGAATGTATTAGAATGTATCAGCCAACTCTGGCTTCACAATATAATGTAGTAATGTCAGAAATTTGCAAATCATCAAGAATGCTTGGTCTCCTCTCCCCTGATCTGATTTTGCTGATTTTCATACCTACAAATTGCTGTATTCCTGTATACATCACAATGCTTATAAACGCCAGTGTTTGTGCCTTTATTTAATTTTCGTGAAGCTCGAGAATCTCTTCACCTGAACTGAATTTCAAAATTTTAATTGCGGAATTGATGTCAGCAGCAGTTCTGACTATTAAAAAAGTGCTAAGTTGTCTAATTTTGACATTGTGGGATGCTATTGTTGGAGTATTGTTGAAGTGCTTGCTTGAGCTAGATGGAACATCCCTGCTCCCTCCTGAGATTGAGTCCATCTTATGCATTTCCTTCCTTTAAAAAAAAAAAGTACATATACCGACGGACGAAGGCAGCACCCCGCACCTCCACCTGCACGCGTTGGGGCCTGCAGTGTCGTACATCATGCAGCGACTTCTCCATGCAAATGTATAGTGTAGTGCCACCTGTTGGTGGTGGCAGAGGGTATTACAACTACCTTTTATACATGGGAAATGGTAAGGTTAAAGCACTCTTCGCATGCTAAACTTGTTCTCTTTCCCTTCTCACCGCCCCCCTCCCCCTCCAGAGATGTCAACCCCCCCATGCCCTAAAAAGATGTGTATATACATACAGTCGGACCCCGCTATTCACGGGGGATTCATTCCTAGAAAATCCGCGAATAGCGGGGCGTTATTTGAATGGAAAAAGGGGGGATAGGTTCCCGAGTGGCAAAAATCCGCGAATAGAGAGGACCAAACTGCAAACGGCGAGGCAAAAATCCGCGAATGGTGATGCAAATCCCGAGAATGGCAAGACAAAACCCGCAAATGTCGATGAAAATCCCGCGAAGGTCCATGAAATCCATGAAGGTCGATGTAAATCCCGCGAAGGTCGATGAAAATCCATGAAGGTCAATGTAAATCCCGTGAATGCATGCCGCGGCATTGTTTCAATGGAGAAAAGGGGGATACGTTATAGGTTCCCGGTGGTTCCTGATTCATAGAGGAAATTTTTTAAAGTTGAAAATGTTTTCGACCACAAATGCACATGATTACAGTTTCACAAAAAATGCTTACAAAAACAAAAACGATAACACCAGGTACAGTACCATTTCCAATTTATTGAAGGAATGCGCTTACAGTTTATTAAAAGTGCTTAACCATACCGTACCGTGAAAGTTAAAAAAAACACAACACCATCATGTACCGTTTAAAATTTTTATTTTACAAACACACAAATGATGATGATGATGATGGTGATCATGATGGTGGTGATTAATTAAAATCCCATGAATTCCTCGAACTCTGACGATGACCCAAATGATAGTCCTGCAACGCCGTGCACCGGGGGAGAGGCAGGAGAGGGAGCAGTTGAGGATGTTGGTGAGGCCGCTGGTGAGGACACTGAGAGGGCGACAGGAGAGGATGCTGGTGGTGTTGAGGTGGAGGGAGGAGAGGATGCAGGGTGAAAGAAACGGGTAATAGAGAGCTGCCCGGCAGATTGCTGCAGGTTCCGATGCAGCTCTTTGTAGGAGAGAAGCAAATCATCCAAGCCCCTCTTGAACTTGAGGTACCTCTCCATGACTGGGTTAGCATCTTCCAACTTGTCGACAAGTGCCGGCATGCCATGAAGCAACTCACCCAGGAACTCCTCAGGCTGCATGACATAAAATCCTTCCCCTCCCAACTGCCGTGCCATCCTGACAATCACATGCCTCTGCTCAGTATTATCGGGAAAGCCAGTAAAGTTTCTGACTGCCTGTAGCCACAGGTTGTGCCAGCGCGTGTTGATGGTGGAGGCTCTCACCTCATCCAGCGACTCCTTGATGGTGCCGATGCAGTGGGCAATGTTGAAATCCTTCCAACACTGCCCGACGGTGAGCCCTGGGTGAAGGAAACTTTAATGGAAACTCTACCCGGTCCCAGTAAGAGATACCCGGTCCTTGGCAGCCTTGAATCCTGATGCTGTCTCCTTGCATTTCGAGATGAAAGTTCTTGTGGGAACCTTTTTCCAGAAGAGGCAAGTCTCATCAGCGTTGAACAGCTGCTCTGGGAGGTATCCCTTCTCTTCGATCAGCCTCGCGAGTTGAGCAGGGAACGCTTTTGCCACATTGTGGCCCACGGAGGCACGCTCCCCTGAGAGCTTCAGATTTTTGAGACCATACCGCTCCTTGAAATGATGGAACCATCCCCTGCTTGCAGTGAATGAAGTTGTGCTGCTTGTACCATCTTCGCTCGGCGCATCACTCGTGCCAGCACCAGACAGATGATCGTACATTCGTTTGTCCTTTTCGCGAATGATAGGTCCACTCAAAGGCATATTATTCTGCGTGTTGTCTTTGATCCATATGCTGAGAGCCTTCTCCATCCTTTCTATGTGGACATTCCGGATATGTGTGACCACCTTTGTACTCGATACAGCGCTCACTGAAATAGTCACAAATGGCCTTCTCGTTCTTCCGTATGTAGCGAACAGTGGATTCATTGACGCCATAATGCCTGCCTACAGAGGCTGCACACTCTCCTCTCGAAAGCCGGTCGAGCAGCTCCACTTTCTGGCTAAGGCTCATCACTTTCTTCTGCCTCTTGGTAGTCGACGCATGTCCGGCACTGCTCTTGCGCTTGGGAGCCATTATTGAACGATGAGCAGAGCAAGAGTCAAAAACACAGGTCAAAGCAACGGGATGAGAACAATGATTGAGATCAAGGGAACAGTCTGTACATGAAGGATTGCGAGCATTGTGGGTATTGAGCCTATCTGCTAGTTTGAATAACAGATTTAATGAAGCGTTTGCAATCTATAAGTTGCGGGGTTGACTTGTTTTCGTAGCTGAGGAACATCCACTGGAGCGTTTTCATTGTGTAACATCTCTGATGATGCTTTACCGTAAATTGCAAACTGAAATCGATTTAATGAAGCATTTGCATTCTATAATTTGTGGAGTTGACTTGTTTAGACATCTGTTGGGATATCCCGCGAAGCTCTTGATTATAGTCCAGCTAAAATTCGCGGCCGCAAAAGCCATGAAAACACATATCACACAGCAGGTGATGCTCGCGGCTCATAGAAAAGTTTTCTTTGCTTATGTCCAGCTGCTTTTTGCATGGCCGGTAAAATATGGGTTTTATAAATCTGTCAAGCTAGCGGTCCGTGAATTTTTTTTTTGCGCCCTTGAAAAACTGTGAATTCGCAAAACATGGCCGTGAATAGGGTGGGGGGGGGGACACCATGATTTTGCGGAACACAGCCACGAAAAGAAAAAAAATAACGCGAATGTGCGGGACATTTTTCCGCGAATAAAGAAACATGTCGCATTTTATCAACCACGAATAACGGCGGGGTCCGACCGTATATATACATATATATACATATACATATACATATATATATATATATATATATATATATATACATACATACATACATACATACATACATACATACATACATACATATATACCTGCTGTTCCTGAGGGACGGTCTCTGCCAACTTTGCATTAAATATATATATATATATTACAAACATACATACTGTATGGTATATACATACATATATATAAACACACACACACACACACACACACACACACACACAAACACACACACACACACACACACACGCACACACAGTGCCTATTTATAAAGTCTACATCCCCTTTCAAATTTTTCACCTTTTGTTGCCTTATAGCCTGGAAAAGGGGATAGAGGCACGGTTGTCTCGAAGCAGACTAGTTTACCCCTCCCAGCCCTTTTTGTTCTGTGAAGAGACTTTTCTGTATTTCTCTTGTTTCAATCCAAGGGGCTGGTTGTTCTGCTTTTGTAATCTTTGTGTAGCCCCCACCTCGAGTGGCCCTGTAGGCTTTGTGTCCCTGTAGGCCTGTAGGCTTTGGCAATATCCCTTTAAAAAATTACATTGCATTAAATCAGACTTTTCCCACCTTTATTTACACATCAAAACCCACAACTTCCAAGTTAAAAACAAATTTCAGAATATTAATTAAAAATATAAGACTAGAATATCTTCGTTGGATAAGTGTCCACCCCCTCTCCCACCCCCTGATTTAATACATGGTGGAAGCACCTTTGACAGCAATTACATCTGTCAGTCTGTTGGGGTATTATTTTTTTTTGTATACAAGATCGAGGCTTGTGAAAGAGCTAAAATTAATCACACAAAAAGTCAAACCGACACATAAAACATATAATAAGGGGAGCGGTAGACAAGATGGGGAGAGAGGGGGAAGGACACAAACACAACATTTGAGAGCAGGGGCATCAAGAGATCTGTGGGAGGGAGAGGGCTTGGGGGAGGTGAGAGAGGTATAAAACATATGGACACTACAAGGACTTCCAGGAAAGAAGTTGAAATTTCAAAAAAAGTGGATCTGGGGTGAATTAGCGGGGGTAGAAAATATGAAGGTTTTGGATGGGGGAAGATAAGAGATGGTGGTAAACTGCTGTTTAAAGACGTGGAAGGAGGAGTGGGATTGAAGGGAGTGGGGGAGTTTGTTCCAGTGGCGGGAGAAAAGGGGAATGAAAGAGTGAAGGTGAGCGGAGACCCTAGATTTTGGCAGTTTAACCATCAGAGGGTTGCTGGCAGATCTTGTGCGACCTGTAGGAATATTTGGGGGACAGAGCACAGAGAGAACTGGGGGATAGGTCTCTATCAACTTTGCACACCTTGATTGGGCAATATTTTCCCATTCTTCTGTACAAAACTGTTCAAGATCAGTCAAGTTGTGTGGTGAACGTCGATGGACAGCAATCTTCAAGTCCTGCCACAGATATTCGATTGGATTTAGGTCGGGGCTCTGACCGGGCCACTCAAGGACATTTATCTTTTTGTTCCTTAGCCACTCCAGTGTAGCTTTGGTTGTGTGCTTCAGGTCGTTGTCATGCTGAAAGGTGAACTTCCGTCCCAATTTTCTGCTTTCCTGCAGAGGGAAGCAGGTTTTCCTCTCTGATTTTTCTGTATTTTGCTCCATCCATTTTTCTTTCTATCCCGACGAGTGCCCCAGTCCCTGCTGATGAGAAACATCCCCATAACATGATGCTGCCACCACCATGCTTCACGGTAGGGATGGTGTTGTTTGGGTGATGTCCTGTGTTGGGTTTTCGCCAAACATAACGTTTTGAATTTAGGCCTAAAAGTTCCATCTTGGTTTCGTCAAACCACAAAACTTTTCGCCAGATGGCTTCAGGATGTCCGGATGTTTTTTTTGCATATCTCAATCAAACGGGACTCAAGGTGGGCTTTTTTGAGTAATGGCTTCCTTCTTGCTACCCTACCGTACAGACCAAACTTATGGAGTGCTTGGGATATTGTTGTCACATGCACACAGTGAGCAGTCTTCACCACAAAGGCCTGTAGCTCTTTCAAAGTTGCCATTTGCCTCTTGATGGCCTCTCTGATCAGTCTCCTCCTTGCTTGGTCATCCAGTTTGGAGGGACGGCCTGATCTAGGATGAATCTTGGTGGTACCATACGCTTTCTGCTTCTTAATGATTCTCTTGACTGTGCTCCAAGTGATGTTCAAGGCCTTTGAAATATTTTATACCCATCCCCTGATCTGTGCCTTTCCACAACTTTATCCCGGAGGTCTTTTGAAAGGTCCTTGGTGCTCATCGTTGAGTCTTTCCTGTGAAATGCACTACCCAGCAGAGGAAACCTACAGGAACAGCTGATTTTATTCTGAAAGAGAAGGAAAAGACATAAAATGTCATAGCCCCGCTGTAGTTTTAGTAATTTTGCTGTATGTAGTTAAAGGCCATCAGTCGGCCATCTTTTGTCGGATAACAAAACAAAATCTTCTGCATATGTTTACTCATGTATCGTCTTTGTGCCAAGTTTGAAGAAAATCGGTCCATGCATGTCTGAGAAATGGATTGGGACACATTTAAGTAACACAATGGCCACCAGTCGACCATGTTGGATCTGATCTAAAAAAAAAAAAACGGTGTGCATATGTAACCCATCATTTGCTGTCATTGTGCCAAATTTGAACAAGATTGGTAAATGCAAGTCCGAGAAATGGTTGCGGACAGGGTCGATATTGGGTATTTTTACAACTAAAATGGCCGCCAGTCTTCCAGTCGACCATCTTTGATCACATCGCAAAATAAAGCGAGGTGCACGTGTATGCCATCATGTACTGTGCTTGTGCCAAGCTTGAATAAAATTGGTCTGTACATCTCCGAAATATGGTTGCGGACGCACGGACGGACGAGACTAAATCCATAAGCCCCCATTTCGGACGAAGTCCAACAGGGGCTAATAATCAGAATCAGTACAATTTAACACAGGTGGATGCCAATTAACTTGGTGTGTGATTTTGAAGGGGATTGGTCACACCTGAGCTAACTTACAATTGATATTATAAGGGGGATGGACACTTCTAGATATTCTCGTTTTATATTTTTAATTATTTTTTTGAAATTTGTAGAATTTGTTTTTCACTTGGAAGTTGTGGGTTACAATGTGAACTAAAGGTGGAAAAAGTCTGATTTAATACATTTTAATTCCAGTCCATAAGGCAACAAAAGGTAAAAAAAAATTGGAAAATTGGTGTAGACATATATATCTATATGTCGACACCGTTCCCTCTACCCTTCCCTCTCCCCTTCCCCTGTGCACCTGCCTTGGGTACGAAGACCAGGCACAGAGTGATCGTACTGCAGAAGATGATAACCAAGGCAATGATGCAGAACTGGACGTTGGGCTGGTCTCGCGTTAGGAAGGACACAGCAGCACCGATGATGCACATGATACCCACATTGTACACACTCATTCCGATGTACTTGCTGTCGTTCAGAGCTGGGATGGACACACTGCGGGTCTCCCAGGCCAAGAAACAACCAAACACCTAGGGAGCAAGACAGCAGGTCTCAACATTCGGTCGACGATGGAGTCAAGTATCATCTCACCAAATGGCTGAAATGTCACAACAAAACTCAAAAGGCCTAAACCACTCATGAAACTTAGAAATCACCAAAGCATCAGGTAAAACCTCAGGAATTAAACATAACCATGGACATTGCACAATGTCTGATAAATCATGGACATTGTACATTGTCTGATAACCATGGAGATTGTACATTGGCTGATAACCATGGAGATTGTACATTGTCAGAGAGATGTTAAATGTTTATTGCAAAATATGTGCATCAAAAGGATACCCAAAACTGCCTCAAACTTGTGTAGTGTGATCACTTTTGGTGATGTTAACAAATACACATTTTATATGGACAACTAACACAGCACTCGGGAGCGAACATACATGAGAATACAACAATACAGCACTCGGTAGAGAACATACATGAGAATACAACAATACAGCACTCGGTAGAGCGCATACCTCCACCAGGCTGAACAGTTTATGTTTTGGATCCCACTGATAGGCCGGATCTGGATTCGGACCTGAACCAAAATCTAATCGGCTTGATCTTGCTGCCTAACCAACACATCCACCTCGTTTTATCATAATCCATCCGCAACCTTATAAAATATCGCTTTTGGTCATGGTTCTGCATTGTGAAGAATCTCTAAAAATTATCATATCCAGATCTGGATCCGAATCTCACCAAAATCGATTCGTGTTTGTCATATACCCAACCTGTCCATCAAGTTTCGTCCGAATCCACACATACCGTTTTGAGATATGCTCACAGACGGACAAACAGACAGAGACGTGGGTGAAAACATTTTAAAAACCTCTGTCCAGGTTCACCTTCAGTGGTCGAGGTAACTAAACCAATCAGATTTACGATGATACAAGGTGCTCTGAACCTCGTTTACAGTAAATGTTTCATCTTTGACATTGAACCCAAAGGTTTTTACACGAACAAGTTGCTGATATGGGGACATACATGTGTACCATGGTGTGACACCAAAGATTCTTGTTGATTTCAGCCATTTTGAAAACAGTGCATGGTGAATGTGCATCATCCCACCTTTCAAAGGCCCACCTCATGTGTTCCATACAATATGCAAGTTTTATGTGCTGAAAGCTAAATAGTTGATAAAAACAGGGATTTTCTTCAATCTTAAGCTTGATCCTCGCTCTTTGTAGATACGCAGATGATAAAAAAAATCCAAAATTGTAATTAAACTCAATCCAATTGAAATCTGGTCCTTTCTGATAAATAGCATTTGAAATGCATGAAAAAGTGCTGAAAGTGTAACTTTTCCTGACAAAGTTCCAATTTACGACTTTAATATGACTGCATCAAATACCATGCCATCCTTTTATGCGGACGGATGTAAAACGGGCATGTCGATGTGTAATGTCGATGCAAAATGTCCCTTGGGCCTTTTCACAAAGTAGGCCAAACAAAACGTTGTAAAAAATTAAATTGGGAAGGGATTCGATGGTAGTGTACTTCAGAAATAAAACGGAATATAAATCGAGGAAAGTGGGGCAATAGGCCCTGGAAGAAAACATAGGGTAGCAATGCCATCCCCTGTATATGAACATCCTCCTCGGTCCATGTATTCGGGATGGTGAACATTTCCCTTTTTAGTGGCTTCAATCGCAGGATTCAATCGGATTCAACTCGGTCGGGATTCAATCCCAGGATAGACAACATAAAATGATTTATAAAGGATATATAGAAGATGTCGGACTTCAAAATTAGTGTAGACACGTGGTTGTAAATTAGCAATGTCTTGCTCGCCATGCTGTATTATTAAAGTTTTATTTTATCCAAAAGTGAGCAAAGACGGTGGGAATCGGTCAGGGGAAATGATAGACAAAGACCCGTTACAAAATAAGAGTTAGATTAATTTGGAAATATGTACATGGCATTCATGGTGGATGTGAATCTTACGATAATTCACCAAATGTCTGTCCGTCCGTCTGTTCCCAGGTACCGCAAAAACGGCTGAACCAATCGCAACAAAATGTTGGGTGGGTTATCCTGGGACCCCCTGGAGTAAAATAGGCTTTATTGTTTTTCCAAATTTTTGCCCAATTTTCCAATTTTTCCAATTTTCCAGTTTTTCCAAACACGATGGAATAATGTCAGGACTAAACCCTGACACCCTAAATAACTTCAGACCCATCTCCAACCTACCCTTTCTGTCAAAGGTTTTGGAACGCGCTGTAGCCACTCAACTCAAACATCACCTCTCTGCCAATAACCTGTATGAAACATTCCAATCCGGATTCCGCTCCAACCACAGTACTGAAACTGCTCTCCTCAAAATCACCAACGACCTTCTCCTCTCCTCTGACGCTGGCAACCTCAACATTCTCATCCTCCTCGACCTCATCGCCGCCTTTGACACCATCGATCACACCATCCTCCTCACCCGACTTGAAACCACCTTTAACATTACCGGCACTGCCCTCTCTTGGATTAAATCATACCTCTCTGACAGACGTCAGTTCATCTCCATCAATAACTGCAAATCCCCCACTGCTCCCCTCCCCCAAGGTGTCCCCCAAGGTTCAGTTCTTGGCCCCCTCCTCTTCATCCTTTACCTGTCCCCCCTCGGTCACTTAATCCGCCGTCATGGTCTCCAATTCCACTGCTTCGCCGATGACATCCAGCTTTTCATCTCCACCAAGTCCATCTCCACCGCCACCCACTCTATCCTGACAAACTGCATCACTGAAATAAAATCCTGGCTTCAAATCAACTTCCTCAAACTTAACTGTGATAAATCTGAAATAATCATCATTGGCCCAAAAACGCTCACCAAGTCCACCCATAACTTTGCCCTCAACATCGACGGTTTCCCAGTATCCACCTCCCCTCACATCCGGAATCTTGGCATCATCTTTGACCAAACCCTCTCCTTCGACAAATACACTAAACAGATCACAAAGACAGCCTTCTTTCACCTGAAAAACATCGCCCGTCTCCGTCCATCCCTCTCCTCCGTGGCTGCAGAAACCCTCATCCACGCCTTCATCACTTCCCGTCTGGACTACTGCAATAGCCTCCTTTATGGTTCACCCTCAACAATCACCAATAAACTCCAATACATTCAGAACTCCGCTGCCCGTCTACTCACCCATTCCCGGACCCGTGACCACATCACCCCCGTCCTTTACAAGCTTCACTGGCTCCCCATCTCCCAGAGAATCCAGTACAAAATCCTCCTCTTGACCTACAAAGCCCTCCATAACCTGGCCCCATCCTACCTGGCTGACCTCCTCTCCAGACACACTCCCACCCGCAACCTCCGCTCTGCTGGTACCAACCTCCTGACCCCCCCCATCCGGACCAAATTTAGATCCTGGGGGGACAGGGCCTTCTCCATCGCTGCTCCCACCCTCTGGAACTCGCTACCTCACACCATCAGAGACTCCTCCTCACTCACCACATTCAAAACATCACTCAAGACCCACCTGTTCAACACTGCATTCAACATTTAACCCACAGCATCTAACCCCTGACTATCTCCTCTCCTTCTCCCTCCTTTGTGCTTTGAATATTTCCCTATTGATTCTTCTTTTTTTGCAATTGTTTTTATGTTTTGCTATGCATTATGTTTTGCACTCTGTCAAAGCGTCTTTGGGCTTCCTGAAAAGCGCTATATAAAATAAATGCATTATTATTATTATTATTAATAATATTTACCGATATGAACAGTGATGTGGCTTTTATTGAAATTCTACAAATGCTGTTTAGATTTTGATGATTTGCGTGTGATATGATTTAACGGATGTTTATATAAATCGTTTAAAATAAAATAAAAAGCCTTCAATTTCTGATATTTTGCCTTTTCATTTGGGCCTCCCAATTGAAGCCCCGCCCGTAGGGAGGGTACCTTCGTTAGTATGACAAATGCAGCAGAGGCCTTGGTAGTTTGAAAGAGATCTGGAAATGTCCGCTTGGCGAATCATACAAAATGACGGGCGAGGAAGATAAGAACGTAAAATATGGAAAGCGAGGCCACATTCAGATTGGAATCGATTGTGTGCAGATGAAAAAAAGGCAGCGACTACATGTGTAGCAATAACGACGATGGGAAAGTATGGAAATGGAAGGAAGATACGAACGCAGGAGAGATGTGAAGGCCCACTGGGGTTTACTGGGAGCCACAGTATGGATTCTGATGGTTGGATAACATCACCGACAAGGAACATCAGGCCTATGGGGAAAATGAAATTGTCTGCAGATACTTGATGAAGATAAACTTGAGTGAATGACAGATTTAGTTATATACCTGGAAAGGTGTGAGGGGGAGGATGGTGGGATGGGGAGGGGGATGGATTGATATCATGAAGATAAAATGTATAAAAGGGCAGACTGAAGGAAGAAAAGTGATAAAAAGGAAACAATTTATTATGGCAAAAGGGTTATATAAATAACTCGAGCGAAGTCGATGGCGCGCCATCGCAAATCCTCAGGCTTCCCACCTAAAGCAAACTTGAAAGATGGCAAAAGGTTACACCTGGAATGATCCAATATGAAATTTTGAGTTTGATATGTTTTCTGTTTTGACCCCTGTGACTCTAACTCCCCACCCCTGGGGCATGAACTCGGCGGTCATATCCAAGAAATCGTTACATATTCCATGTGTCCACCAATGTTGATTTTGCATGTGCAAGTTTTATTTAAAATGTTATTTAAAATGCGCCCGTATTACATTTTTTCGGTATTTGGCCTTTTGAACCTGCCTGGCAGGGCAGTGCAAGAGATGATACTGCTGTCGCAACTTCGTGCCAAGTGGTGATCATAACGACCATGTTTGGTGAATTTCTGCACAACCGTTTAGGAGATAGCGAGACAAACAGACAGACAAACAGACAGACAAACTGACAGACAGACAAACAGACAGACAGGCAGACAAGCAAACGCACAGACAGACAGACAGACAGATGGAGCCAATTACAATATCCTCTCATTTTTTCAAAGTGTGTCGGGATAATTATGGACACAAAATGGCCTACGATGACAATTATGCACACACACACACACATATATACACACACACTTACACACACTTACACACACACACACACACACACACACACACACATATATATACACACACACGCACACAAACATATTGTTGCGGATATGAGGACTGTATTTTTTTTGATTGTGTGCTTTATTATTATTATTATTGTTTATTCTGCGCCCCCTGCCTCCGGAGCTGTGTAAAGGTGAAAGGGCATCCCATAATTAGTCCACAAGCATACATGTCAGCCAATAATAGAATACCCCTGTTCGATAGTTATATCTTATTCTGTGTTTTAGGGTAAGGCTGTGTCTCCCATTAATGGAAGTACTCCATTGCACCAGTGAAAGAGAATAGATCCCCTTTCATTCCCATCCCCAAAATCTCCATTTCCTTTCACATCCCCTTTCGTCATTGCCAAGCCACGATTGCCAATTACATCCCCTCCAAAACCACCATTGAACATGTGCTCGGGTCGGGGAAGAGGGGCGTGCCCGCCCGTCGTCATCAAGGGCGGAGCCAGAGGGTCGCGTGACCAACCAGGGCCGAGGTGAGCACACCGATGGGCATGTCCAAAAGGCCGGCGGCTTGATCGCCAGAGGCGCTATAAAGGCGCGCGCGCAAGAAGCGTGGAGGTGGTCAGTGGTTGCGTTGGTTGCGCTGAGAAGTCGGTGGTGAGGAGTCGGTGGTGAGGAGTCGGTGGTAAGAGTCGGTGGTGAGGAGTGAGTGGACCAAGAAAGAGAAAGAGTGGTTGGACCAAGAAAGAGAAAGAGTGGTTGGACCAAGAGAGAAAGAGTGGTTGGACAGGGAGACGTGCAAGAGTGTTGTTGAGTTGAGGGTTTGGACCAGACGAGTCCTGGCAAAGCAAGCGGCGGCCACAGCAGCAACAACACCCAACAGCCGCTTGGGGCCTGGACGGCGGTTTTGAGCAGGGCCGCGAAGGAACGGCGGCTGCTAAACGCGCCGATCATGCTGCAGGACCCCCTTGGACCTTCCTCTCCCTCCAGCCATCCACCTCCTGCCTTTCCACCCTTCTTGTGTACGTGAGTTTGTTTTGTTTGTTCTGTCCCTGGGTTAATTAAGTCTGTATAAGCTAGTATTTGCACTGTGTCACCTGCGTCTTATGTGTTGTAAATAAACGTGACTGCTTTCTTTTTGCATGTGTAAATAATAAATCCCATTACTCTTCTGTCCGTCTTCTCGTCTTATTCCTTTTCCTCTTTGCATTCGGTCGTTTTAGAGTTTTCCAGATTGGGCAGCTGCGGTGCGATACGGCCAAAGTTCTGGGTGAATCGGGTGAGTCGGGGAACAACTGTTCGGTCGCGGAACCTTCGCTCGGCAAACAACATCCTAAACCGCGATCAGTAACAATATATATATACCCACACACACACACATACATACTGTTGTGGAAATGAGGATTGTGTTTTTTTTTTATTGTTTTATTCTGGACCCTCCTGCCTCCAGTCTGTGTATAAAGGTCAAAGGTCGTTCCGTAGTTATTTCATAAGCACCCACGTAGCCAATAATAGATTTCCTCCTTGTTGACAGTTATTTCCTTATTCTGTGTAGTAGGCTAAGGATTTGTTTTCCATTAATTGACACTCCATTGCACCGAATTCAAATAGATAGATCCCCTTTCATTTTCAATTAATAAAGCCGCAATTGCCAACTGCATTCACCGCGACTCCATTAGCCACGAGTTAGGCTCGGAGAAGAAGGGGGAGGAGCTGCCGAATCCTGGGCGTGCCCGCCCATCGTCATCAAGGGTGGAGCCAGAGGGCCGTGCCGACCAATCAGGGCCGCGGCGAGCTCACCGATGGGCGTGTTCTAGCGGCCGGCGGCTTGATCGCCCGCGGCGTAATAAAAAGCGCGCGCGGAAGCCTTTGATAGGAGTGATGAGAAGCAAGCCTCTGGGACAAGTGCGAAGGAGTGATGAGAAGGAAGCCTCTGAGAGAAGTGCGAAGGAGTGATGAGAAGGAAGCCTCTGAGAGAAGTGCGAAGGAGTGATGAGAAGGAAGCCTCTGAGAGAAGTGCGAAGGAGTGGTGAGAAGGAAGCCTCTGAGAGGAGTGCTGAGAAGGAGTGATGAGAAGGAGGCCAAGGGAGAAGTGCGCGAGAGAGATGAGTTTCTGAGTCCCCCCAGAGAGTTGCGCCAGAGACGGCAGAAGAGTCCAGACTGATTTAAAAAAGGAGTCCTGAGAAAGCACACGACGTCCCCACGGCAGCAGTTTGAACCACAGCAGCTTTGAACCATCGCAGCTTTGACCGCAGCAGCTTGAGCGTTGACGGCAGGTTGCTGTTGAGGAAGGGCGGCGGCTGCTCCCTCCCGGCCCGGCCGTCCTCTGGTCCGAGCTGAACCTTCCTCCCGGTCCAGCCATTCACTCCTGCCTCCATTCCCCATTCGTGTGAGTCTGTCTTTTGTTTGTTCTGTCCTGGGTTAAGTAAGACTGCATAGGTAAGCTAAGTTTTCACTGTGTCCTTCTGGTCCGTCCCTCTTTCTGTCTTTATTTTGTTATCCTTCGTTCTTCCTTGGTTTCTTTCAATCCTGTAAATAGTAATAAATAATAATCGTATTTCAAACCTTTTTGTCTCCTTCTTCTTCTTCACATCCGCGTCGTCTTTGTCTTTTCCCAATTGAACATCTGTGGCACGATTTGGCCAACGTTCAGAATCGGGTCTTAGTCATTGTTAACGGTTCGGGCCGCGGCGCCATCCGCTCGGCAAATCCAGTAATATCTTATCCGCGGTCCGTAACAATACACACACACATACACACACACACACACACACACACACACACACACACACACACACACACACACACACACATACACACACATACACACACACACACACACACACACACACATACACACACACACATATATATATATATATATATATATATATATATATATATATATATATATATATATATATATATATACACACAAAGAATTAAGTTAAGCACCCCCCCCGTTTTTTTACAACCTCGCACATTACAAGTTTGTTGTCGTCAAAACAGTGTAATATACCCATGATATTGCTATATTTTCTGGAGAAGTGATATTATGGTCACATAAAAACATAACAATCATGCCGTTTTCAATATTTTATTCTGAATAATTTAAGGTGAAATTTTTTGGGAATTTTAGGCATATTTTCACCTCAATTTAAGTATGGAGCTATAGGTCCATCACGGACAGTGTGGATGACGTTTATGTTTTCTAACGTACAGTCATTGTTCTGAGAAGACCTCTAGCGATCTTTGCGTCAATAACGTGTGTAGGACCCACGTGATCGGATCACTGACTCAGCCCTACGCCTCATAGACCCTGTAAGCCGTCGTATGCGTTGCTGTGGCAGGTTGTTCCATTCCCGATGTAATGCACGTTCCAATTCATCCAGATTGGCTATTGGAGGGACCATCTTCGCAATTTGTCGTCCCAACATGTCCCAAACGTGCTCGAGGGGGTTCAACCTGCCACAGCAACGTTCAACGTTCAATGTTCAACCTCACTCCTCTCCACCTGACACTCTCCTGTCTCCACCTGACACTCTCCTGTCTCCACCTGACACTCTCCTCTCTCCACCTAGCACTCCTCTCCTCTCCAAACCCTCACATCCCTCTCCTTTCCAATCCCTCACCTCTCCAATCCCTCACACTCCTCTCCTCTCCAATCCTTCACACGCCTCTCCAATCGCGCCTCACACTCCTCTCCAATCGCGCCTCACACTCCTCTCCAATCGCGCCTCACACTCCTCTCCAATCGTGCCTCACACTCCTCTCCAATCGTGCCTCACACTCCCCTCCAATCACTCCTCTCCAATCGTGCCTCACACTCCTCTCCAATCACGCCTCACACTCCTCTCCAATCGTGCCTCACACTCCTCTCCAATCGCGCCTCACACTCCTCTCCAATCGCGCCTCACTCGCCTCTCCAATCGGCTTTCCCCGTCTCGTTTCTCTCCTTTTTCTCCCGTCTCGTTCTTTTTCTTGCTCCAAATCGGCCCGTCGGAATCGGAAATCGGCCCGTCTCGCCCGTCGGCCCGTCGGAATCGGAAATCGGCCCGTCTTGCTTTTGTGCTTGTGCGTAAATAAATTGTGTTCATGACACCATTTCTGGTGTTGGGCTAGCGGCTAGGGTGCCGGCTTAGGATCCTGGGTTCGAATCTCGGTCGATCGCCGAATTAATGCCAGGGGGGTTGACTCAGCCTGTCATCCTTCCGAGGTCGGCTAATTGAGTACCAGTTCACTGGTAATTCCCTGTTTGTCGTTGAAGGCGGCAAAAAGGGTTGGCGTCAGGAAGGGCATCCGGCCGTAAAACATTGCTTCAAAAAGGGGACAAAAAAACAACAACTACCACGGTCCCCGAAAAGGCCAACCCCCGCTTTGCGGGGAAAAATGGCCTCTAAACGGTGGTTTTTACACCATTTCTGGATCTGA
>NC_136272.1:4349100-4384100 GCF_964187855.1 Myxine glutinosa | reverse complement strand
AAATGGTGCGCATCTCCGAGATGTTCTTTTCCACAAATAAATGGCATGTTATGTCCTTCACTTTTTTGTAAAAAATTGTTTTGAAATACAACTTTTTATAACCTTTACACGAGTGTTAAAAATAACCATATTTCTGGCTCACCCTATATATATATATATATATATATATATATATATATATATATATATATATATATATATATATATATATATATATATATATATATATATATATATGTAGGGAGCTGTAATGCCCCTCCCCCTTTGTATATCCTTGCTGCTTTACCAATTACCAAGTATAACCAATTATATGTTTTGTTTTGACTTGCTACTGTACTCTCTCATGATACTGAGTTCTTTCTACTGCATTGAGGATGTGTAATATCCTAATAAGGAGTTCTCTGCCTTTGTGCTCTGGCCTGCGTGGGCGCAATCTCTAGTTCCCCTTTCCAGGCCTTGAAGGCAACCCTTATCTCTCTTTGCCTGTTTCCTGTTTTTGCCATTATCTTGCAAGTTGACAGTTTTACGAGTGACCACTCCCCTTTGTACTTTCCCAAGCCAGCTGCTATACAGAAAGTTGTAAACATGTTGTCACATAATGCTGACCATCTCCTTATCAGAAGCTAACCCATGACTGGCCTTGGATGAACTTCCTTTAATTAACTGAACAACAGGATGGGACTATGGTGGGGGACCCAATGAGCCCATTCTGTCTCTGTGTCTTGTGAGCTAACTCCACCCCTGACTTTCCTTTATATAAAGCAATGTTAATTGAATTATTAGAGAGCATCTTGTTGTACTGTTGGTCATTCCTTGTGAGTTTCAATGCAACTTTGCTGTCCTCAAGCTTGAGTACTCGAGTTCCAATAAATATATCCGTTGCTCCTTTCTTCTGAGTTCTTCTGAGTCCCAAGTCCTAAGTCCTCGTTCTCGGCAACTGGTGGCAGCGGTGGGATCAGTCTGGGCAGTCCGGGACGCGGTCCCAGGCAAGGGAGTGGTGAGAGACCAGCTGGCAATTGATCCGGGTCAGGTGAGCTGTGGTTTTCTTTTGTTTTTTCCTTTTTAGCCCGGGGGTCAGTCCAAATTGTAACCCACTCTCTCTTGCTCGGTCGCCGTACGTTCCGTTCCCTGCTCATACCTGTTCCACGAACCTAAATTTAATTACGGACCGCTTGGGTCCTGGAGCAACTGATTGTTTATGGACTCGTTAGGGTAACGTTACGTAAGGAGAAGTGCCCCACGTTGGGCGCCTGAGGTTAAGGGGTAATAGATCTCTGGGTTGTGAGGGTAAGGATAAGGGCGGCGTCCCGAACCGAGGCCTACCCGGGAGACGTTGGAATTTTAAGTAAGATCAGAACTATTATACGGGCGTAGGACGCCAGGAAAGTGCAGTAAGGGTAGGATAGACGGCTGTGTAGGCGGGCGAGCCTCTCAGGAGAGTAGGTAGCGCGGCCGTACCACGCGAGGCGGGCGAACCTCACGGGTACGAGGCTGCGAGCCTCTCAGAGTTAGGTAGACGGCTGTAAACGCGAGGCGGGCGATCCTCACGAGTACAAGGCTACGTCGGTAAACTAAAATTTTCCTAGGATGGGTAACAGTATGGGTAATAAGACAGTAAAGGCAGGTGAACCGCTTAGACATACCCCAGCATTTTTTATGTTTAAGAGGTATGGCTATGCTGCTGTGAGACCAGGGAAGTCATGGGTTGCATTGACGAAGGATTTGGGAGAACCGTGGCCCGAAGGAGGGTCTTTTGCGCTGGAAAAATTGGACGTGTTGTATGAGACATTAGAAAAGTTCGAACAGGCCACGAAACACTTTCCGCCTGACTATTGGAAAGTCTTTGGCTGGTGGAAGGAAGAAGCGATGAAGCGACACGCAAAGTCGAAACAGGCCAGCTTGGCTGGTGAGGTAACAAAACTCAAGGGTCTGAGGAAACAGGCGAATAAAGAGCAGGATGAAGCGCTTAAGGAAATAGAGAGGCAGGCCAACGCGCGACTGATGCCGCTCGTTGAAAACCCAGACCCCGCGAGAGGGGAGGCAGTGACCAATCTACCCTCCCCAGCCCCAGTCCTAAGCTCTGTCCCGGGGTTTCAGGCACCACCTATCCTTTCTGCGCCCCCGCTACCACCTCCCTATAACCCCGCTACCATCGCGCCCCAGATACCCCAGAACCACCCGAGCCAGGGAAGGCCGTTTGCACAACTCGGGGCTAACGGAATAGATGACGGGACCGACATCGCAGGGTTCCCGCCACCGATAGGACCGGATGGGTTATACCCCTCACTGGTAGGTTGTAAGGGGAAACGGACCTCACAAACTACCCCATCGGAATGTCAGGAAAGAGAGGAAAGGAAAACATTGTGCCCTGTACAAGTTATCGGGGTTGACGCAGCAGGTCATGGGGTTCGGGAAAGAGTACCATGGAAAGAATCCTCTTTAACTGTAATGCGGGCAAGGATTCAACATTTGCTTATTGAGGATCCACGGCAGATAGTGCCGACCATGTCGAATTGGGTTTTGGATGGCGAGTGCGACTATCGAGACATAACCCATATGGGAGTGTCCGTGCTCCCACCCAAGGTATGGGAAAGGGCTAGACAAAGAGCACACTGGCCGGTGGCAGACCCAAGGGCTGGTGCAAACCCCCTGTTAACACAAGCGCAATGGGATGCTCAAAAGGTCCTGCTGCTAGATTCTATTGAGCAGGCGCTGTTGCCAGCAGGAGGTCCGGATTGGGGAAAGATCGGGGCCATAAAACAAAAGGCAGGAGAACCAATTGGAGAGTACCGAGAAAGGTTGGAAAAGGCCATTGCGCGCTGGGGAGGACTGGGTCCGATGCAGCTGGGAGGGCTACCCCAACCATTGGTAAACCAATATCTAATCGAGGGGCTTCGGCCGGTGTTAAAGAAACAGGTACAGACCGTCCTCTTCGGCTGGAAGGGAATGACAACCAACGAATTATGCGACAAACTGGAACAATGCCCGGGCTCCTCCCTAGAGGAGAAGAAGGATATTAAGGAGGAAATATTGCAAATGTTTGTCCAAGAGAAACGGGCTCAATTTAATCAGAATAAAAAGGGGGATCAGAGTCAGAACTACATACACGAACAGTGCCAGAAGTGGGGACCTGTTCGAGGTCCAGAGGAACATAGGAGGAGTCGTTATCCTTTTTTCTATAAGGGCCAATTCCCCAACGGAGAGTGGATCCACAGCGAAAATGAAAACCACGACGGTTGTACTGAGGAAGATTTTGGACTAATTAATATGGACGAAATAAAACAACAATGGACAATACCACCCCCTCTCCCCCCTCCTCCTCAAAACCCTCAAACTTGGAATGTGCAAGGGCCCCCTCCCCAACATTGGTATCCACCAAGACCCCTTCTCCAAAACCCCGGACCACCCCCCAATAGTGGGATGCAGAACGGACCAAGGGGGAACTGGGCCCCGCCTCGGGGTCCGCCGCAGTGGCAACCAGTGAACCAGTCACTTTGGGGGCCGCCAGAACGTAGGCAGGGCGGAAGGGGAGCCGTAGAGGGACGACCTATGCCCTCCGCACCACCGGTTCCGCAGGAACCGTGCCATTATTGCAAGCAGATGGGACACTGGATACGTGATTGCCCAAAGGCTCGTAAGGGGTTTCAGCCCCAATACAATAGAGGGGCCTATTGACGGGACGCTGGCGAGTCGCCCAAGGAGTGTCCTCTCTTGACCATGACACCGGCAGAGGAACCAACCATGATGTTGGACGTGGAGGGAAGACAATTAGAATTTCTCGTAGATACGGGCGCGACTCGCAGCACAATTAACAAGGGGCAATTGCCCTCTTTGCGCCCTACGGCCAGGAACGTTCAAATACTGGGTGTTTCGGGTTTACCCCAAGCGCTTCCTATTTCGGAGGAAGTGCGAGTAACATGCGGCCCGCTGGAGGCTAAACATGCTTTCTTGATGACCACTACCGCCCCGACGAATTTGCTGGGACGGGATTTATTGTGCCGTTTGGGCTGTCAAATCTCATGTACCGAGGAGGGAGTTTTCGTAGACGTCGCGGAGTCTAAACGCGACTTGTTGATGACGGCACTGGCTCGTCCCGGCCCCACCGCGTATTGGTGGCGCTTGGATCCAGGGGCTTTGTCTGCTTGGACATATATCATAGATAATGTGTGTTTGGACAGTTCAGTGCTGCGAGATTGGATGCAACAGCACCAAATTTCGATAAAGGACTTAAAGGATAATCCACCCCATTGCACTGCGTACTATGATGCAACGGGTGAGGACGAGAACTACCGGGAAAGGGTTAAGGAAAAGCTGGGCGAATGGATGCCTCTACACTTGTCACGGGTATGGATCGGGCGTGAGGGAATAGGAATTGAGGTAGTCCTAACCCCGAGTCAGCATGCGCTGACCCAATACCCCGAAGGAGCGGTCGCCCATGTTACCCTCACTACTGCCAAAGGGTGGCCGCCGGAAAGTGTAGGTTGGATGGTAGGGAGGTTACGAGAAGTTCCCTTACATGGTTATCGGTGTAAGAGGGGCCGCTGGACTTTGAAACAGCTCGAAAACGGTGAAGGGTTCTCAATTGACATTAAGGCAGAACGGAGGGACGGAAAGTTCGAAGAGGCAGAGTTGCCCCCCAAAGGCACCTATGCCATGAGGGCAGTGCTGACGGACCCGGGTGAGTCGGATTACCTCCTAGCGGAGGTGCCAGACAATTTATGGCCCAAAAGCGACGGCGAGGTTGGACGGATGCGAGACGCCAAACCTCTAGTGATAGCAGTGCAGCCGGGGATGCGCTTGCCAAACGTAAAACAGTATAAGCTACGACCTGAGGCCGACGTAGGCATAGCACCAGTGATTCAATCCCTAGTGGAACAGAAGATTATCGTAGAAACTAACAGCCCATGTAATACACCAATTTTGCCAGTTAAAAAGCCGTCAAAGGACAAATGGAGATTTGTACAGGATTTAAGGGAGGTGAACAAGGTGATACAGGGCATACACCCACTAGTTCCAAACGGAGAAACCCTCATGATGTCAATTCCGCCGGACGCAACATACTTCACGGTCATCGACCTTTGTTCTGCGTTTTTCTCTGTGCCCATCGCGCCTGAGTCACAATACTTGTTCGCTTTCACCCATAGGGGGCGCCAGTATACTTGGACAGTACTACCTCAGGGGTTTTCAGATAGCCCCACTCTGTTTTCCCGGGCGCTGCACCGCGACCTGGCGGATGTGGAATTGAAGGGAGGGTCAGTGTTGCTGCAATACGTTGACGATTTGTTGATTTGCTCCCCTTCAAAGGAGGCGTGCGAAATGGATTCTTTGGCCCTATTAAAGGCCTTGGCGGCCAAAGGCCACAAAGTAGGCAGACCAAAACTTCAGTTTGTGCGGCAGGTTGTAACTTACTTGGGACACGCCATCTCGCACGGAAAACGAGAATTGGATGCTGGACGAGTGACCGCTATCACGGAGCTGCCTCGCCCTCGCTCGCAACGGCAAATGCTGCGCTTCCTAGGTATGACGGGATACTGCCGCACTTGGATACTTGATTTTGCGCTGCTGGCTAAACCACTGTACGAGGCGACCAAATCAAATGCCCCGGACCTATTGGTATGGACGGATGAATTGAGGCGATGTTTTGACGGGCTGAAACAGGCGCTGGTTACGGCACCGTCATTAGGACTCCCGGATTATGCGAAACCATTTACCCTTTACACTCACGCCGTGGGAGGTTTCGCCCAGTCAGTTTTGACACAGACCCATGGGGATAAGGAGCGGCCGGTGGCCTACTTTAGTAAAAAGCTAGACCCGGTCGAACAAGGGTTTCCGGTGTGCTTGCAAGCCGTGGCAGCGGCCAGGTACGCAGTAGAAAGAACAGCGGACATTGTTATGGGACACCCAGTAACGCTACGAGTACCACATTGCGTCACTTCGCTGTTGTCACAGCGAAGCACACAGCATTTGTCTAACACTAGATTAATGCAATACGAATCCGCACTGATCACTGCAGCCAACATCACGATCGAACGTTGCACGACGCTCAACCCAGCCTCACTGATGCCCACTCCTGAGGAGGGCGAACCTCATGTGTGCTCCGACGTTGTGCAGCTAGTCTCCACGGTGCGATCGGATTTAAAGGACAATCCCTTAGAATACCCCGACTGTATATATTATGTCGATGGATCAGCTAGGCGCGCATGGGACGGGTCTCTGTTGTCCGGGTACGCCGTGTGCTCGGATAGCGAAACGGTAGAGAGCGGGCGTCTTCCACCTACATTTTCCGCACAGCAGGCGGAGCTGTGCGCCTTGACCAGAGCGTGCAGCTTGGCGGAAGGCCTTGCCGTCAACATTTACACAGATTCGGCCTACGCTCATGGCGTAGTCCACGATAAAGGAGCCATCTGGAAGATGAGAGGGTTTCTCACATCTGCCGGTTCAGTGATAAAGAATGGCGCGTTGGTAGAAGGGCTCCTCCGAAGCATTTTACTTCCCCGCGCTATCGCGGTAATTAAGTGTCGTGGCCACCAAAGGGCGGACACTGACGTTGCCCGGGGCAACGCAAGGGCGGACGAGGCGGCAGGAAAGGCCGCCAACCAACAGATAGAACGCAACATGCCGATGGTGACACGAGCACAGAAGACAGCCGCACAGATTGCTGACATACCGACTGCGGGACCACCCGCCACACCAACTAAGGACGATATCATAAATTTGCAAAATGCTGCACCGACGGCCGAACACGAGGTCTGGCTCAAACGAGGAGCGATACGCCCTGGGCCAGGGGAAATGTGGACCCTTGATGAAAAACCTATAGCACCCCAGGCTTTACTGCCTTGGCTGGCACGCATGGCTCATCAGAATGGTCATGTGTGCCAGAGGGGGGTGATGGGACAGATAGACTACACTTGGGCAGCGCCAGGACTGTCACGGATTGTATCCGAAGTGTGCCGATCGTGTGTGGTCTGCCAGCAACACAATAGAGGGGCGCCACCGAGACATGCACATGATGGGGGACGGCCCCCGCCAAGTGGGCCGTTCGCAACTATTGAGTTCGATTTTACAGAATTGGAACCAAGCATGTCGTTTCGCTATGTGTTGGTAATCGTAGATACGTTCACCAAATGGGTCGAAGCATACCCATGCGTCAAATCCGATGCTCCGACAGTAGTGAAGCGCCTCGTGCGGGATTTTATGTGCAGATTTGGCATTCCCCAGATAATTTCGTCAGATCAAGGAGGCCATTTCACGGCGCAGGTGGTTAAGGGCATCCTGAAGGCGTTGGGCGTTAAACAATCCTTCCATTGCGTCTACCACCCACAGTCCTCAGGACTTGTGGAACGAACGAACAAGACTTTAAAGAATAAACTAGCGAAACTTTGCGCAGACACAGGCTTGAGGTGGCCAGAGGCTCTTCCGCTTGCATTGATGAGCATTCGTTCCACCCCGGGTCGCACTACGGGCCTTTCCCCCCACGAAATATTAATGGGACGACCTATGAGCTTGCCCGTTTCAGCACCAACAGACATGTCCACCCTTGCTTTGCCAGTAATGGATGACATGCTTTTGAGATTTTGCATAGGCTTGTCGAATGTGGCACGCAGCATCCATGCTCGAGTACGAGAGGCGCTGCCTGAACCAATAGGCCACGCCATCCACAACTTTCAGGCCGGCGACTGGGTGCTCGTGAAGCACTTCACCCGCAAGGCTGCTTTGGAGCCACGGTGGAAGGGACCATTCCAGGTGCTACTGGTCACACCGACGGCAGTCTTCTGCGAGGGTAAACCTTCGTGGATCCACGCCACCCATTGTAAGTTGTCCATCCCCGCACCACAAGCCACACAAGACACCGCACCTCACATTGCTGCAGACACCACACCTCACACCGCTGAAGACAATGCACCGTCTAGGGCACCACAGTCTCCTAAGGGCGGCGATGACGGTCATGATGATGGGAATTCTGGGCAGCTGCCTAACAAACCCCGCCAAGGATAGGCTTCTGCAGTTTAACCCACTGAGAGAGGATCTCCCCAAATACCCAGGACACGACAACTACACGTTATTTAAACTTTACTCCGTCAAATACATAACGGCTCCCCGGGGACAGGGGATAGTAGTACATTGCTGTGAGTTGGAGACACATTTCAAGTGGTTATCTGTAAGATGGATGGAAGCCATGGTGGTACACAATGGGACACCACAGGCACGCATGACAACCCCACGCATAGTCTTAACTAAAGTTAGACAGGTGGAAAATGGAAGGTTTACTGGGACCGTGAATAGTCACGCCGCCGCAGGATATCAATGGGGCACGGGCATCGACAATACTACTCTCCTACTGTCGCATGCCCTCGTCGGCCCACACACCACGATAATACTTGAATGTGGAATATGGCCCCCGCGCACGCTGATTAGAAGGAACAAAAAGAGGGGAGATACCCAACACCAATTCCGGCCTAGTTGTGCCGCCTACGTCATTAAACCCCCTCCTGCCCAGGAAGTAAGAAGGAAGCCAGAGGAGAACACATACTGGAAGGTCGCACGGCATATGGCCACAGTACAGAATAGGACACAGTGTTGGATGTGTATGCACCTTCCCCGCACCAGCACAGCAGGCATACCAATGGTAGTGTTACCCCTATCACTCAATGATTTGTGCTCGAAGCCACTAGATACCAAATGCATTAGTACAACCCTGACAAGCCAAGGTTCTGACGGAACTGCGTGTAAACGAGTTTTCCAGTATTCACCCCCCATCCAGTCCCGACACTTTGAGGAACGTCCGGCGCCGGTTTGGGTCAAGCCGGCATGGGGGGCCCTCTGCTTAGAAGGAAAGGGCCAAGTAATGGTAGGCAAATCCGTGTGTAGAGATACCCTTCCCGCGGACCCGAGAAAAGGGAAACACACGCTCCTAGTGAACGTTACAAGCTCGCCCTTGCATAACCTCACACACCTCCAGTTGGCATGGAAAGGGGAGAACGGGACAAACACTATCCCAGGTCTTCTCACTTGCATGACCACCCATTTAGTGGCCCCGCACGGGACCATGTTTGTATGCGGGAATAAAGCTTACCCGTATTTACCTGATAATTGGGGAGGAATTTGCTATTTAGGATCAGTTTTCCCAGAGATGGAAATGCGACAGCACTTGCATAATACCACCGCACTCATAAGGACACAACGAAGCACCTATTGGCACGACGACGACACCACTACTTTACACGGCGCTGATTGGGAGAAAGCCGTTAGCTTCTTCTTCCCATGGGCTGGGACGGTCATGAACAGTTACCGCATTGACAAAATTGCGTTAATCTTAGAAACTGTGGCCAACGCCACCGCTACAGCACACGACGAAATGTTGGACACAGTTGTCCATCTGCGTACAATGGTTATGCAAAATAGGGTTGCATTAGATATGCTATTGGCAGAACGAGGAGGGGTATGTGGGATAATTGAGGGTAAATGTTGCACTTTTATTCCTGACCCCTCACAGGGTGTCAGTGCTGCTATTATAACGTTAAGGGAAAGCGCTCACTCATTGACAAGGGATCGCTTGGATCGGGAAGCCTCCCACCAGTGGCTTACCGACTGGTTCAAAGGGTGGACAGGCACAATTGTAAAGTGGGTACTAACCGCTTTGGCAATAGTCCTTGGAATCGTGGTTAGTTGTGTGATAATCAAGGCTTTAGTCCTTGCGTGTGTGAGGAAGTTTTCCACAGGATGGACACTGAAGACGACACCGGAAAAGGCCATGGTGATGATCGACCAGCGGATCGCGGGTCCGGATGACACACCAGCTGTCAACTCAACTGCCAGTCGCGGATCCTGGAACGACGACCTGAACGAGTCCCTGGGCCGCGACAATGAGATCTTCGCTTCCGAAGATTGTTCTTCCATTGCTGATATTACCGATAATGATGTCGAGTACACTTATGCGGACCTCGAAGCATTTCAGGCTACTAGAAGGCCGTTTAAACTGGGCCCCGACACGTCGGAAGAAGAAATCGACGATTTCCTGAAGGATTCCTCTCGTTTCTTCACGATATGCCATGCCGTGGCTATGACTATGGGCCGTCCACTCCGCAGGCCTACGCCACCTGAAAATAATGTTACTGATGATGTTACCAATGATGATGTGGGCCACTTGCGAGGGTCCCCGGCTGATGTTTATGTTTCAATGCAGGCTCTGCCTCTCCATGTTTCACGAGCTCACCTTTATGTCTCACAAGCCCACAGTGAGTCAAACGCCACTGACCCAGTTCGGGATTTGGACCCAGCTGTGAACCCAAGCCCGGATGGAGAGGAACTCGATCGTGAAAATACTCTGAGTTCCGAGTCTGATTGTTTTGGAGATTCGCCCTTGAATAACAGCGAAGCAAGCAGCATCGCCTCGGACGATCTCGACTTTGACCCAAAGGAAGTTTCTCTCCCACCTTTGGATCGTTATGCTTTATTTCATGGCCATAGGTTTGAGCCACCTGATACTGACGATGTTGTGTCTTCCCCAGATCACCAGCACGTAAGAGACCTCATGAACATGAATATCGATTGAGCGCTGAAGATCGACAAGGATTTCACTTGGGGAAGCCTGGGCGAGCTCCAGTTGGGGAGGAGTCCGACTGCACCTCTGTGGTCCAAGGGTGGGTCGGAGATCTTCCTGGGTGTGGACCCCGGTGGAACCAGAGGTCTTCGTTGTGGATTTGGCGCGCTATTCGATCTTCATGTCTCTACGGTCTCACCTCATACACCCATCTACACCCGACTTACATCATACATCCACTTACACCCACTTGCACCCACACACCCGCGGATCAGCCTGCTGGGTTCGTTGTGCGGTACTGGGTACGGGACATGCTCACTGGGCTGCATTCGTGTGGTACGTTACGTTTAGTTACACTCTCTCTCTCTTCCACCTCTTTTGGTGGATTTTGTGTGCCATTTGATCACTCTGCTTTTACGGCCTTACATTGCATACTCACATACAGACGCGAATCATCCTACTGAGTTTGTGTGGTGCTTTGGTACGGGACATTCTTACGGGGCTGCCTTCGCGTGATATGTTGAATGATTTTTCTGTTTTTGTTTGAAATAAAGGCCTTTGATTGGCTCGTAGATAACTTTGTATCTTAGATCCAAAAGGGCGGTATGTAGGGAGCTGTAATGCCCCTCCCCCTTTGTATATCCTTGCTGCTTTACCAATTACCAAGTATAACCAATTATATGTTTTGTTTTGACTTGCTACTGTACTCTCTCATGATACTGAGTTCTTTCTACTGCATTGAGGATGTGTAATATCCTAATAAGGAGTTCTCTGCCTTTGTGCTCTGGCCTGCGTGGGCGCAATCTCTAGTTCCCCTTTCCAGGCCTTGAAGGCAACCCTTATCTCTCTTTGCCTGTTTCCTGTTTTTGCCATTATCTTGCAAGTTGACAGTTTTACGAGTGACCACTCCCCTTTGTACTTTCCCAAGCCAGCTGCTATACAGAAAGTTGTAAACATGTTGTCACATAATGCTGACCATCTCCTTATCAGAAGCTAACCCATGACTGGCCTTGGATGAACTTCCTTTAATTAACTGAACAACAGGATGGGACTATGGTGGGGGACCCAATGAGCCCATTCTGTCTCTGTGTCTTGTGAGCTAACTCCACCCCTGACTTTCCTTTATATAAAGCAATGTTAATTGAATTATTAGAGAGCATCTTGTTGTACTGTTGGTCATTCCTTGTGAGTTTCAATGCAACTTTGCTGTCCTCAAGCTTGAGTACTCGAGTTCCAATAAATATATCCGTTGCTCCTTTCTTCTGAGTTCTTCTGAGTCCCAAGTCCTAAGTCCTCGTTCTCGGCATATATATATATATATATATATATATATATATATATATATATATATATATATATATATATATATATATATATATATATATATATATATTATATATATACATACTAGCTTGGCTCGGCTCGCGGGGTCGTTACTGAGGAACGGGCTTATTTTAACTGAGGATAATGACTGTACCTGAGCTGCTGTGTTGTCATGGATTACACCAATCATAATACAAACAATTATTTTGCACAAATGTATTTGTTGTGTTTGTGATATTACATTTTTATAGGCAATTTAGGTTGAAGATTCAGGTTGAATGTTCTTTTTTTTTCAAGAAAGAACCCCTCAGCACACACATAGGGGAGGGGTAGGTGCAGACTGGAAATTTGGGACGATTACACACAACCACGTAATTCAAAACACCTCACCACCAAGTAATATAAAGCACCTCACAGCCATAAAACACGGAATAAAAACACCTCACAGCTATAAAACACGAAATAAAAACACACCACCACGAAATTAAAAAACACCTCACAGCCATAAAACACGTAATAAAAACACCTCACAGCCACAAAATTAAAAACACCTCACCACCACGTCATTTAAAAACACCCCACCACCACGTAATTAAAAACACCTCATCACCACATAATTAAAAACACCTCACCACAACGTAATTCAAAACACCTCACCACCACATAATTCAAAACACCTCACCACCATGTGATTTAAAAACACCTCACCACCATGTGATTTAAAACACCTCACCACCACGTCATTTAAAAACACCTCACCACCACATAATTCAAAATACCTCACCACCACATAATTCAAAATACCTCACCACCACGTAATTCAAAACCACCACAACCTTATCAAAAACACTTCACAACCATGGAAACAAAAGTTTGAGGGAGTCGTTAAGTGACAACACAGACACTGCCCAGATGTGTAGATATATAAATAAATGACTGTACCCAAGGTGCCGTTTTGTCATGGTTTAAACCAATCATAATTCAAACAATTATTTTGCACAAATGTATTTGTAATATACGTGATATCACATTTTATAAACAATTGAAGTTGAAAAAAAAAATTTCCCCAAAAAAATAAAATAATAAAATCGAAGATTTTTCAAACAAAATACCCTTATGACATGCCGACGGGAGGGATATGTGCATACCAGAAGTTTGGTACGATTTCACAAAAGTTTGAGAAAGTAGTTCAGTGACAAGACAAGACATGACAACACAACACAACACAGGACAGGACAGACACTGCACAGATATACAGTCACGTGAAAAAGTAAGTACACCCCATGTAAAGTTTTGACTTTTTCAACATATTTCAACATACAGCTATTTGATCTTCATGTCAACAATATTGAAAGATAAAGGTGATATAATATAACAAATATCATGAAACATTTACATTTTGTAGTCCATTGTATAATTTAAATAAACATAAATGCAAATTTCGCATGTGGAAAAAGTAAGTACACCCTTGGCTCTAATAGGTGGTATTGCCCCCTTTGGCAGAAACAACCTCAAGTAGGCATTCCTTATAACTGTCTACCAGTCTCTGACATAGACTGGGAGAAATTTTTGCCCACTCCTCCATGCAGAATTCTTTCAGCTGTGCGATGTTTGAGGGGTTTCTTGCATGCACAGCTCTTTTCAAATCCCCCCACAACATCTCGATGGGATTTAGATCCGGGCTTTGACTTGGCCATTCCAGAACCCTCCATTTCTTTCTTTTTAGCCATTCCTTGGTGGATTTACTGGTATGTTTAGGGTCATTGTCATGTTGCAAGTTCCGCCTTCGGTTGAGCTTCAACTTGCCGACAGATGGCCTCACATTATCCTCAAGCACCCTCTGGTACCATGAAGAATTCATAGTGGATTCTATGACGGTGAGCTGCCCAGGCCCTGATGCAGCAAAGCTGCCCCAAACCATAATATTTCCACCACCATGCTTTACAGTTGGTATCAGGTTCTTGTGGTCAAATGCTGTCTTTGGTTTTCGCCAAACATGTCTTCTGGTACTGTGGCCAAATAGCTCTACCTTTGACTCATCTGTCCAGAGCACATTGTTCCAGAAGTGCTGATCTTTGCCGAGGTGTTCATTGGCAAACTTTAGACTGGCCCTGATGTCTTTCTGGGGCAGCAAAGGTTTCCTCCAGGCACACCACCCATGTAGATCAAATGTGTGCAGCCTCTTTCTAATGGTAGACTCGTGCACTTTGACATCAACAGTGGCAAGAGCTACCTGTAGGTCCCGTGATGACATTCTGGGGTTCTTAGAGACTTATTTCAGCATCTTGCGGTCTGCTCTCGGGCTGAACTTGCTGGGGCGGCCTGGCCTGGACAAGTTGGCAGTTGTTTGGAATCTTCTCCACTTGTAGATGATCTTCCGGACAGTCGAATGATTGATTTCAAATTGTTTGGAGATCTTTTTAAATCCCTTCCCAGACTCGTAGGCATCTATAACCTTCTTTCTGAAGGCCTCAGAGAGCTCTTTTGATCTAGGCATGGTGACGCCACACACTTCAACAACAAAGAGCAAACCAAACGAAATATCTGAGGTTTAAATAAGACAGGTTCCTCCAAGATCCTCTCTAACTATGTTCTAATCATTTGCACCTGAGCTGGTGCACCTGATTCTAATTTTAAGTATTTTAAGTAGTGATAAATTTTGGGGTGTACTTACTTTTTCCACATGCGAAATTTGCATTTATGTTTATTTAAATTATATAATGGACTACAAAATGTAAATGTTTCATGATATTTTTTATGTTATATCACCTTTATCTATCAATATTGTTGAAATGAAGATCAAATAGCTGTATGATGAGATATGTTGAAAAAGTCAAAACTTTACATGGGGTGTACTTACTTTTTCACGTGACTGTATATATATCTTTATATATATAATTTATTTCTATGGCAATATGCAAATACACAGGTGGTCATGATTTCTTCAGTGCAAATGAATGGTGCAGGGAGATCAGTGCAACAATTCGAAATGCATTAAACAGTCATTATGCATTATTTGCATATTAAATATTAAATATAAAAACAAGTATTTCTGAGTAGATCATCATCATCGTCTGTATAGCACATCCGGCATTTCTGTGACAACATATTTTATGAGCATCGACTCCGAGATGTTTTTTTTCTTTTTCCATGTGTTGCATTTCCCAGCAATTTTTGCTGTGTGAAAATGACATGAAGCAAATAAAGAAGTATTAAAAATCACAGTCGCTGATCTGAAAAAGAAAATTTGGTGAACCCCCTTTTGGGGAATATAATAGGGGAATGTGTGCATGGCTCAGCAATTATAAGAGGCATTTACACACACATTGGGATGAAAATCATTTTTCATGTAATAATCATTATCAGACAGGATGGAGCAGAGGTGGTGTACAGAAAGCTCAAAGCACACTTACCTTTCAGCTGTCTAGTATGGGATCGACCCCAACTCGACGATTAACTGTCAGGTTGGTGCTTCACAGGTTGGGTGTTCCATCACAAAGTGTGCCGTCACTTATATAGATGTTAAGCGGGGTGTTCAATCTGCTAGCATTAGCTAGTGTACGTCAACGAGTGCAAATTACTGCTGGGAAAACACAAAGGCAAACCACCTCTGTGCAATCCTTGCTGTGGGGCTACTTTGGTAGCAGTAAAATGAGAGAGAGGAGAGAGAGAGAATGTGAAGAAGATATGAGAGGACAATTAGTTTGAAAAGATAATGAGGAGGAAGGTAAAGAAGATCATCATTTGAAATGGGAAGGAGTGATTCCACATGCGTACCATAAGCATTCCCTTGTATGCATAGATAATCCCGAGCCAGACAGCCATGTGTTCACTCTCACAATGCTCCAACAATGGCTGAATGTCCACATCACGTCCAGACTTGTCTGGCTGCACAAAAAACACAACTTAGGTCAGCACATGACGTCACAGAATCATGTAATGTTCTTCAATGTAACCTAATTATGAAGTTGAAGACATCCAGCACATCAGCCACAGGCATCTTATTGTGGATTAAAAGATGAAGTGCAAATGTCATTGAAATTGACATCAAAATTACATCTTGTCACGTTGGTATGACTACAAAAATCTTCATATGGTCACATTTATGGGGACATTCAAAAAGGTTCTTGGAACGAGATACTCAAAATGCTCAAAGAAACGTTGATGCTTATTTATTTTTCAAAATGCAAAACTATTCATAATTCATAAGAGCCTGTGTATTTCAGAATTATTCATAGGTAATTATTCAAAAGTATTCATAATTAATCCAGAACTATGTTGATGCAAAGGAAATGCGAACAGATAGATACAAATAGAACGGCACTCGGTAGAGCACATACCTCCACCAGGCTGAACAGTTTACGTGTTGTATCCCTCCGATAGGCCGGATCTGGATTCGGCACTGAACCAAAATCGAATTGGCTTATTATTGTCGCCAAACAAACTAATTCACCTCGTTTTGTCATAATATTCCAAAACTTATTGAAATATCATGCTATATATCGTTTTTAGCCCCATTAGTAGGGAATCATAGGACACCCATTGTTCATTTTGTGATAAAAGTACAATTGGCACAGATATAAGGATCAGAGATATATGGATCAGAGATATATGGATCAGAGGTATATGGATCAGAGATACATGGATCAGAGATATATGGACTAATATATATGGATCAGAGATATATGGATCAGAGATATATGGATCAGAGATATATGGATCAGAGATATATGGATCAGAGATATATGGATCAGATATACGGATCAGAGATATATGGATCAGAGATATATGGATCAGAGATACATGGATCAGAGATACATGGATCAGAGATATATGGATCAGAGATATATGGATCAGAGATATATGGATCAGAGATATATGGATCAGAGATACATGGATCAGAGATACATGGATCAGAGATACATGGATCAGAGATATATGGATCACAGATATATGGATCACAGATATATGGATCAGAGATATATGGATCAGAGATATATGGATCAGAGATATATGGATCACAGATATATGGATCAGAGATATATGGATCAGAGATATATGGATCAGAGATATATGGATCAGAGATATATGGATCAGATATACGGATCAGAGATATATGGATCAGAGATATATGGATCAGAGATATATGGATCAGAGATACATGGATCAGAGATATATGGATCAGAGATATATGGATCAGAGATATATGGATCAGAGATATATGGATCAGAGATATATGGATCAGAGATATATGGATCAGAGATATAGGGATCAGAGGTATATGGATCAGAGATACATGGATCAGAGATATATGGACTAATATATATGGATCAGAGATATATGGATCAGAGATATAGGGACTAATGTATATGGATCAGAGATATATGGATCAGAGATATATGGATCAGAGATATATGGATCAGAGGTATATGGATCAGAGATACATGGATCAGAGATATATGGACTAATATATATGGATCAGAGATATATGGATCAGAGATATAGGGACTAATGTATATGGATCAGAGATATATGGATCAGAGATACATGGATCAGAGATACATGGATCAGAGATATATGGATCAGAGATATATGGATCAGAGATATATGGATCAGAGATATATGGATCAGAGATACATGGATCAGAGATACATGGATCAGAGATACATGGATCAGAGATATATGGATCACAGATATATGGATCACAGATATATGGATCAGAGATATATGGATCAGAGATATATGGATCAGAGATATATGGATCACAGATATATGGATCAGAGATATATGGATCAGAGATATATGGATCAGAGATATATGGATCAGAGATATATGGATCAGATATACGGATCAGAGATATATGGATCAGAGATATATGGATCAGAGATATATGGATCAGAGATACATGGATCAGAGATATATGGATCAGAGATATATGGATCAGAGATATATGGATCAGAGATATATGGATCAGAGATATAGGGATCAGAGGTATATGGATCAGAGATACATGGATCAGAGATATATGGACTAATATATATGGATCAGAGATATATGGATCAGAGATATAGGGACTAATGTATATGGATCAGAGATATATGGATCAGAGATATATGGATCAGAGATATATGGATCAGAGGTATATGGATCAGAGATACATGGATCAGAGATATATGGACTAATATATATGGATCAGAGATATATGGATCAGAGATATATGGATCAGAGATATATGGATCAGAGATATATGGATCAGAGATATAGGGACTAATGTATATGGATCAGAGATATATGGATCAGAGATATATGGATCAGAGATATATGGATCAGAGATATATGGATCAGAGGTATAAGGATCAGAGATATATGGACTAATATATATGGATCAGAGATATATGGATCAGAGATATATGGATCAGAGATATATGGATCAGAGATATATGGACTAATATATATGGATCAGAGATATAGGGACTAATGTATATGGATCAGAGATATATGGATCAGAGATATATGGACTAATATATATGGATCAGAGATATATGGATCAGAGATACATGGATCAGAGATATATGGATCAGAGATACATGGATCAGAGATATATGAATCAGAGATATATGGATCAGAGATACATGGATCAAAGATATATGGATCAGAGATACATGGATCAGAGATATATGGATCAGAGATATATGGATCAGAGATATATGGATCAGAGATATATGGATCAGAGATATATGGATCAGAGATATATGGATCAGAGATATATGGACTAATGTATATGGATCAGAGATATATGGATCAAAGATATATGGACTAATATATATGGATCAGAGATATATGGACTAATGTATATGGATCAGAGATATATGGATCAAAGATATATGGACTAATATATATGGATCAGAGATATATGGACTAATATATATGGATCAGAGATATATGGATCAGAGATATATGGATCAGAGATATATGGATCAGAGATATATGGATCAGAGATATAGGGACTAATGTATATGGATCAGAGATATATGGATCAGAGATATATGGATCAGAGATATATGGATCAGAGGTATATGGATCAGAGATACATGGATCAGAGATATATGGACTAATATATATGGATCAGAGATATATGGATCAGAGATATATGGATCAGAGATATATGGATCAGAGATATATGGATCAGAGATATAGGGACTAATGTATATGGATCAGAGATATATGGATCAGAGATATATGGATCAGAGATATATGGATCAGAGATATATGGATCAGAGATATATGGATCAGAGATATATGGATCAGAGGTATAAGGATCAGAGATATATGGACTAATATATATGGATCAGAGATATATGGATCAGAGATATATGGATCAGAGATATATGGATCAGAGATATATGGACTAATATATATGGATCAGAGATATAGGGACTAATGTATATGGATCAGAGATATATGGATCAGAGATATATGGACTAATATATATGGATCAGAGATATATGGATCAGAGATACATGGATCAGAGATATATGGATCAGAGATACATGGATCAGAGATATATGAATCAGAGATATATGGATCAGAGATACATGGATCAAAGATATATGGATCAGAGATACATGGATCAGAGATATATGGATCAGAGATATATGGATCAGAGATATATGGATCAGAGATATATGGATCAGAGATATATGGATCAGAGATATATGGACTAATGTATATGGATCAGAGATATATGGATCAAAGATATATGGACTAATATATATGGATCAGAGATATATGGACTAATATATATGGATCAGAGATATATGGATCAGAGATATATGGACTAATATATATGGATCAGAGATACATGGATCAGAGATATATGGATCAGAGATATATGGATCAGAGATATATGAATCAGAGATATATGGACTAATGTATATGGATCAGAGATATATGGATCAGAGATACATGGATCAGAGATATATGGATCAGAGATATATGGATCAGAGATATATGGATCAGAGATATATGGATTAGAGATATATGGATCAGAGATATATGGATCAGAGATATATGGATCAGAGATATATGGATCAGAGATATATGGATCAGAGATATAGGGATCAGAGATATGTGGATCAGAGATAGATGGATCAGAGATATATGGATCAGAGATATATGGATCAGAGATATATGGATCAAAGATATATGGATCAGAGATACATGGATCAGAGATATAGGGATCAGAGATATATGGATCAGAGATATATGGATCAGAGATATATGGATCAGAGATATCTGGACTAATGTATATGGATCAGAGATATATGGATCAGAGATACATGGATCAGAGATATAGGGATCAGAGATATATGGATCAGAGATATATGGATCAGAGATATATGGATCAGAGATATATGGATCAGAGATATCTGGACTAATGTATATGGATCAGAGATATATGGATCAGAGATACATGGATCAGAGATATATGGATCAGAGATATATGGATCAGAGATATATGGATCAGAGATATATGGATCAGAGATATATAAATCAGAGATATATGGACTAATGTATATGGATCAGAGATATATGGATCAGAGATACATGGATCAGAGATATATGGATCAGAGATATATGGATCAGAGATACATGGATCAGAGATATATGGATCAGAGATATATGGATCAGAGATATATGGATCAGAGATATATGGATCAGAGATATATGGATCACAGATATATGGATCAGAGATATATGGATCAGAGATATATGAATCAGAGATATATGGACTAATGTATATGGATCAGAGATATATGGATCAGAGATACATGGATCAGAGATATATGGATCAGAGATATATGGATCAGAGATACATGGATCAGAGATATATGGATCAGAGATATATGGATCAGAGATATATGGATCAGAGATACATGGATCAGAGATATATGGATCAGAAATATATGGATCAGAGATATATGGATCAGAGATATATATGGATCAGAGATATATGGATCAGAGATATATGGATCAGAGATATATGGACTAATATATATGGATCAGAGACATATGGATCAGAGATATATGGATCAGAGATATCTGGATCAGAGATATATGGATCAGAGATATATGGATCAGAGATATATGGACTAATATATATGGATCAGATCTGCATATTGGGGCATTGCCGATTTTCCCCCTGACGACCGTGGCAGCCATCTTTAAAATGATATGTTAACTTTGTATTGAGGAACTGGTTAGTTAAAAAGGGGTGGAGTGGTTTCAGGGGGATAAATTAGACAATGAAAGATCCTCGGAGATTTTTTTTATTTATCATTACTAATCAGCCATTACACTATACAAGGTATACAATGCATATTTTGGAGAGACAGTGTCCAAATGTCGATCAATGTCGATCAATGTCAAACAATGTCAAACAATGTCAGTATGGCATTGAATATCGAGTGCAGTCCTCATCACATAGCGCAGTTCATTCTGTTCAGAACCTCAGGCCTCAGCATTGTCACAGTCATGGTTCTAACCGTGTCACACTGGAGGCCAGGGTGCCCATTCTGCAAACATTCGCCCTCACACACACAGGGTTGTGGATTCACATGCAGCCTTTCTTCATTTGCAGCACTTCACACAACCCTCTTAATTTGAGTGTTTCACACAACCCTCTTCATTTGCAGCACTTCACACAACCCTCTTCATTTGAGTGTTTCACCCAACCCTCTTCATTCACAGCACTTCACACAACCCTCTTCATTTGCAGCACTTCACACAACCCTCTTCATTTGCAGCACTTCACACAACCCTCTTCATTTGCAGCACTTCACACAACCCTCTTCATTTGCAGCACTTCACACAACCCTCTTCATTTGCAGCACTTCACACAACCCTCTTCACACAACCCTCTTCATTTGCAGCACTTCACACAACCCTCTTCATTTGCAGCGCTTCACACAACCCTCTTCATTTGAGTGTTTCACACAACCCTCTTAATTTGCAGCACTTCACACAACCCTCTTCATTTGCAGCACTTCACACAACCCTCTTCATTTGCAGCGCTTCACACAACCCTCTTCATTTGAGTGTTTCACCCAACCCTCTTCATTCACAGCACTTCACACAACCCTCTTCATTTGCAGCACTTCACACAACCCTCTTCATTTGCAGCACTTCACACAACCCTCTTCACACAACCCTCTTCATTTGCAGCACTTCACACAACCCTCTTCATTTGCAGCGCTTCACACAACCCTCTTCATTTGAGTGTTTCACACAACCCTCTTAATTTGCAGCACTTCACACAACCCTCTTCATTTGCAGCACTTCACACAACCCTCTTCATTTGCAGCACTTCACACAACCCTCTTCATTTGCAGTGCTTCACACAACCCTCTTCATTTGAGTGTTTCACACAACCCTCTTCATTTGCAGCACTTCACACAACCCTCTTCATTTGCAGCACTTCACACAACCCTCTTCATTTGCAGCACTTCACACAACCCTCTTCATTTGCAGCGCTTCACACAACCCTCTTCATTTGCAGCACTTCACACAACCCTCTTAATTTGCAGCGCTTCACACAACCCTCTTAATTTGCAGCACTTCACACAACCCTCTTCATTTGCAGCACTTCACACAACCCTCTTCATTTGCAGCACTTCACACAACCCTCTTCATTTGCAGCACTTCACACAACCCTCTTAATTTGCAGCGCTTCACACAACCCTCTTAATTTGCAGCCATTCACACAACCCTCTTCATTTGCAGCACTTCACACAACCCTCTTCATTTGCCGCACTTCACACAACCCTCTTCATTTGCAGCACTTCACACAACCCTCTTGATTTGCCGCACTTCACACAACCCTCTTCATTTGCAGCACTTCACACAACCCTCTTCATTTGCAGCACTTCACACAACCCTCTTAATTTGCAGCACTTCACACAACCCTCCTCATTTGCAGCACTTCACACAACCCTCTTAATTTGAGTGTTTCACACAACCCCCTTCATTTGCAGCACTTCACACAACCTTCTTCATTTTCAGCACTTCACACAACCCTCTTCATTGGCAGCCATTCACACAACCCTCTTCATTTGCAGCACTTCACACAACCCTCTTCATTTGCAGCACTTCACACAACCCTCTTCATTTTCAGCCATTCACACAACCCTCTTCATTTGCAGCACTTCACACAACCCTCTTCATTTGCAGCCATTCACACAACCCTCTTCATTTGCAGCACTTCACACAACCTTCCTCATTCGCAGCACTTCACACAACCCTCTTCATTTGAGTGTTTCATACAACCCTCTTCATTTGCAGCACTTCACACAACCCTCTTCATGTACAACACTTCACACAACCCTCTTCATTTGCAACACTTCACACAACCCTCTTCATTTGCAGCACTTCACACAACCCTCTTCATTTGCAGCGCTTCACACAACCCTCTTCATTAGCAGCACTTCACACAACCCTTTTCATTTGCAGCGCTTCACACAACCCTCTTCATTTGCAGCGCTTCACACAACCCTCTTCATTAGCAGCATTTCACACAACCCTTTTCATTTGCAGCGCTTCACACAACCCTCTTCATTAGCAGCACTTCACACAACCCTCTTCATTTGCAGCACTTCACACAACCCTCTTCATTTGCAGCGCTTCACACAACACTCTTCATTAGCAGCACTTCACACAACCCTTTTCATTTGCAGCAGTTCACACAACCCTCTTCATTTGAGTGTTTCATACAACCCTCTTCATTTGCAGCACTTCACACAACCCTCTTCATTTGCAGCACTTCACACAACCCTCTTCATGAGCAGCACTTCACACAACCCTCTTCATTTGCAGCATTTCACACAACCGTCTTCATTTGCAGCACTTCACACAACCCTCTTAATTTGCAGCACTTCACACAACCCTCTTCATTTGCAGCATTTCACACAACCGTCTTCATTTGCAGCACTTCACACAACCCTCTTAATTTGCAGCACTTCACACAACCATCTTCATTAGCAGCACTTCACACAACCCTCTTCATTTGCAGCATTTCACACAACCCTCTTAATTTGCAGCACTTCACACAACCCTCTTCATTTGCAGCACTTCACACAACCATCTTCATTAGCAGCACTTCACACAACCCTCTTCATTTGCAGCATTTCACACAACCCTCTTTATTTGCAGCACTTCACACAACCCTCTTCATTTGCAGCACTTCACACAACCCTCCTAATTTGCAGCACTTCACACAACCCTCTTCATTTGCAGCGCTTCACACAACCCTCTTCATTTGCAACATTTCACACAACCTTCTTCATTTGTAGCGCTTCACACAACCCTCTTCATTTGCAGCGCTTCACACAACCCTCTTCATTTGCAGCACTTCACACAACCCTCTTCATTTGCAGCATTTCACACAACCCTCTTCATTCACAGCATTTCACACAACCCTCTTCTTTTGCAACGCTTCACACAACCCTCTTCATTTGCAGCACTTCATACAATCTTCTTCATTTGAGTGTTTCACACAACCCTCTTCATTTGCAGCACTTTACACAACCCTCTTCATTTGCAGCACTTCACACAACCCTCTTCATTCACAGCACTTCACACAACCTTCTTCATTTGCAGCACTTCACACAACCCTCTTCATTTGCAGCACTTCACACAACCTTTTTCATTCACAGCACTTCACACAACCCTCTTCATTTGCAGCACTTCACACAACCCTCTTCATTTGCAGCACTTCACACAACCCTCTTCATTTGCAGCACTTCACACAACCTTCTTCATTTGCAGCACTTCACACAACCCTCTTCATTTGCAGCACTTCACACACCCCTCTTCATTTGCAGCGCTTCACACAACCCTCTTCATTTGAGTGTTTCACACAACCCTCTTCATTTGCAGCACTTCACACAACACTCTTCATTTTGCAGCACTTCACACAACCCTCTTCATTTGCAGCACTTCACACAACCCTCTTCATTTGCAGCACTTCACACAACCCTCTTCATTTTGCAGCACTTCACACAACACTCTTCATTTGCAGCACTTCAAACAGCCCTCTTCATTTGCAGCACTTCACACAACCCTCTTCATTTGCAGCACTTCACACAACCCTCTTCATTTGAGTGTTTCACACAACCCTCTTCATTTGCAGCACTTCACACAACCCTCTTCATTTGAGTGTTTCACACAACCCTCTTCATTTGCAGCACTTCACACAACCTTCTTCATTTGCAGCATTTCACACAACCCTCTTCATTTGCAGCACTTCAAACAACCCTCTTCATTCACAGCACTTCACACAACCCTCTTCATTTGCAGCACTTCAGACAACCCTCTTCATTTGCAGCACTTCACACAACCCTCTTCATTTGCAGCACTTCAAACAACCCTCTTCATTCACAGCACTTCACACAACCTTCTTCATTCACAGCACTTCACACAACCCTCTTCATTTGCAGCACTTCACACAACCCTCTTCATTCACAGCACTTCACACAACCTTCTTCATTTGCAGCACTTCACACAACGCTCTTCATTTGCAGCACTTCACACAACCCTCTTCATTTGCAGCACTTCACACAACCCTCTTCATTTGCAGCACTTCACACAACCCTCTTCATTTGAGTGTTTCACACAACCCTCTTCATTTGCAGCACTCCACACAACCCTCTTCATTTGAGTGTTTCACACAACCCTCTTCATTTGCAGCACTCCACACAACCCTCTTCATTTGAGTGTTTCACACAACCCTCTTCATTTGCAGCACTCCACACAACCCTCTTCATTTGCAGCACTTCACACAACCCTTTTCATTTGCAGCACTTCACACAACCCTCTTCATTCACAGCACTTCACACAACCTTCTTCATTTGCAGCACGTCACACAACCCTCTTCATTTGCAGCCATTCACACAACCCTCTTCATTTGCAGCACTTCACACAACCCTCTTCATTTGCAGCACTTCACACAACCCTCTTCATTTGCAGCCATTCACACAACCTTCTTCATTTGCAGCACGTCACACAACCCTCTTCATTTGCAGCATTTCACACAACCCTTTTCATTTGCAGCACTTCACACAACCCTTTTCATTTGCAGCACTTCACACAACCCTCTTCATTCACAGCACTTCACACAACCCTCTTCATTTGCAGCACTTCACACAACCCTCTTCATTCACAGCACTTCACACAACCCTCTTCATTTGCAGCATTTCACACAACCCTCTTCATTCACAGCATTTCACACAACCCTCTTCATTTGCAGCACTTCACACAACCCTCTTCATTCACAGCATTTCACACAACCCTCTTCATTTGCAGCGCTTCACACAACCCTCTTCATTCACAGCATTTCACACAACCCTCTTCATTCGCAGCACTTCACACAACCCTCTTCATTCACAGCACTTCACACAACCCTCTTCATTTGCAGCGCTTCACACAACCCTCTTCATTTGCAGCATTTCACACAACCCTCTTCATTCACAGCATTTCACACAACCCTCTTCATTTGCAGCACTTCACACAACCCTCTTCATTCACAGCATTTCACACAACCCTCTTCATTTGCAGCCATTCACACAACCCTCTTCATTTGCAGCACTTCACACAACCCTCTTCATTCACAGCACTTCACACAACCCTCTTCATTTGCAGCATTTCACACAACCCTCTTCATTCACAGCATTTCACACAACCCTCTTCATTTGCAGCACTTCACACAACCCTCTTCATTCACAGCATTTCACACAACCCTCTTCATTTGCAGCGCTTCACACAACCCTCTTCATTCACAGCATTTCACACAACCCTCTTCATTCGCAGCACTTCACACAACCCTCTTCATTCACAGCACTTCACACAACCCTCTTCATTTGCAGCGCTTCACACAACCCACTTCATTTGCAGCACTTCACACAACCTTCTTCATTTGCAGCACTTCAGACAAACCTCTTCATTTGCAACACTTCACACAACCCTCTTCATTTGCAGCACTTCACACAACCCTCTTCATTTGCAGCACTTTACACAACCCTCTTCATTTGCAGCCATTCACACAACCCTCTTCATTTGCAGCCATTCACACAACCCTCTTCATTTGCAGCGCTTCACACAACCCTCTTCATTTGCAGCCATTCACACAACCCTCTTCCAATGCAGCCATTCACACAACCCTCTTCATTTGCAGCGCTTCACACAACCCTCTTCATTTGCAGCCATTCACACAACCCTCTTCATTTGCAGCCATTCACACAACCCTCTTCATTTGCAGTGCTTCACACATTCCTCTTCATTTGCAGCCATTCACACAACCCTCTTAATTTGCAGCGCTTCACACAACCCTCTTCATTTGCAGTGCTTCACACATTCCTCTTCATTTGCAGCCATTCACACAACCCTCTTAATTTGCAGCGCTTCACACATTCCTCTTCATTTGCAGTGCTTCACACATTCCTCTTAATTTGCAGCGCTTCACACAACCCTCTTCATTTGCAGCGCTTCACACAACCCTCTTCATTTGCAGCCATTCACACAACCCTCTTCCTATGCAGCCATTCACACAACCCTCTTCATTTGCAGCGCTTCACACAACCCTCTTCATTTGCAGCCATTCACACAACCCTCTTCATTTGCAGCCATTCACACAACCCTCTTCATTTGCAGTGCTTCACACATTCCTCTTCATTTGCAGCCATTCACACAACCCTCTTAATTTGCAGCGCTTCACACAACCCTCTTCATTTGCAGTGCTTCACACATTCCTCTTCATTTGCAGCCATTCACACAACACTCTTAATTTGCAGCGCTTCACACATTCCTCTTCATTTGCAGCCATTCACACAACCCTCTTAATTTGCAGCACTTCACACATTCCTCTTCATTTGCAGCCATTCACACAACCCTCTTCATTTGCAGCACTTCACACATTCCTCTTCATTTGCAGCCATTCACACATTCCTCTTCATTTGCAGCCATTCACACAACCCTCTTAATTTGCAGCACTTCACACATTCCTCTTCATTTGCAGCCATTCACACAACCCTCTTAATTTGCAGCGCTTCACACAACCCTCTTCATTTGCAGCGCTTCACACAACCCTCTTCATTTGCAGCCATTCACACAACCCTCTTCATTTGCAGCCATTCACACAACCCTCTTCATTTGCAGTGCTTCACACATTCCTCTTCATTTGCAGCCATTCACACAACCCTCTTCATTTGCAGCCATTCACACAACCCTCTTAATTTGCAGTGCTTCACACAACCCTCTTCATTTGCAGCCATTCACACAACCCTCTTCATTTGCAGCCATTCACACAACCCTCTTCATTTGCAGTGCTTCACACATTCCTCTTCATTTGCAGCCATTCACACAACCCTCTTCATTTGCAGCCATTCACACAACCCTCTTCATTTGCAGTGCTTCACACAACCCTCTTCATTTACAGGACACAAACTGGTAGCCTGTCTGGGCCGCATCAGGTAGGACCTTCAGGGTAATTAGCCTTTATTTCCAACATGTTTCCCTTTGTCTATCTATCTATTTGTGTACGAGCAGGATATCTCAAAAAGATATGGACAGATTCAGACAAACTTGGTGGGCGAGTTGAGTGTGCAACAAGGATTAATTGATTCAATTTTGTCGAAGATGCAGATCCGGATACTATGATTTTTTTTCATTTCTAACTCTTAGATGCAGGTGTCAAAAATCCTACATAAACGCAGCCATTGGGCCTCGGAGGCCCAACGGATGTATTGGTGAAATGCTTTCTTTTTTTTTTAATGGATATTTTATCTTTCATATCCTTTTTCAATCCAAGTTGATGCTCATGGATGTGTAATTGCTCAGAAAATGTGAATAAATGATCCTATTAGTTGGAAAAATCCCATACAAGTACAATTTGCAAAAAAAAAAATTTGTTCTTGGTTTTTCAACTTTTTTTTCTCTAAAATGTTGAGGCTCATGGAGGAGTATTTGCTCAAAAAATATGATTCACTAATCCTTTTATTTAGAATGTATATGTCCACAACTGTCAAAAATCCTGCACCTATGCAGCCATTGGGCCTCGGAGGCCCCACAAATGTATTTGTGTAACATTTTATAAATTTTCATATTTTTGTCACTGAATTACTTGTAAGCAAGTTATAGGAGCATATAATGAGGCTCATATCAAGAAAATAATGATATAACGTAGTAGTACAACAACATTTATGTGGGGCCACGAAGGCCCCAGGCCTGCATTCGTGTCGGATTTTCGGGTTATAAGTGAAGAATGAAGATTTTCCCACGAGCCTGAATGAAATTTTTCTTTATTTATGTCACTGAATTTTGTGTAACAACATGAAAGTCGGGAAAATGAGGCTGATTCCAAAAAAAAATTGTACAGCATAGTTTTTGCAACAAAAAAAACCTCGTGGACCTCCGAGGCCCAATCACTGCATCCAAGAGTTAAAATGGTTCATCACAATTGAGAGAGAGAGGGCCAACACGATACATAGTGTGATATTTCAAAACGTTGTAGACGGATTATGGCAAGAATTGGTGGATGAGTTGGGTAGATGAGAAAAACAAAGCAGATTTGATTTTGGTTCAGGTCCAGATCCAGATCTGGCCTATCCGTGGGATATCAAATGTAAACTGTTCAGCCTGGTGGAGGGATGAGCTCTACCGAGTGCCCTTCTCATTAATAATGTGATTTCGCTCAGCTGGTGAGCTTTAAACGATTCTATAATTGCCAGGATATTGGAGAAAATCACTGGCATTTGTGCAGAAAAATGAATGAAAGTATTTCTTGTGCTGGTTATATCAAGGTTGAAAGAATGAGGTCATTCCCTAAAAATGAATTATTATCTGTACAAGCACAAGACTATAACAAGAGCATGTTTTTATTAATGCTTGGTTTGAAATCCTCTTAAATATGCAACACATCACATGATCACACATTATATACATCACATGATGGTGTGTTCAAATAAAATACAAACCATGGACAGGTACGAACACTCCAAGAGAAATGTTCTCATTCGGTTTCAAACACGTCATCAAATGCGTTGTTAATAACTCTACCATATAACGGACCACACAATTCAACTGATCAAATGAAATGTTGCAAAGGAAAGACTATTCATCGACACGACATTCGGGTTTATGTCAGAGTGCTTCTTTAGATATTACTTTCAGATTCATGACGATCCATATTCTTGTCGTTACGTTTTATGGAGTTCTTGCCAGGCGAGGAGAGTTACAGATGGAAATCAGAAGTAACCAATAATCCTTACACGGAACTCTGACATTGCTGGCTCAGGAGTGAGGATCAAATAGACTTTGATATATAATCTGAGGATTTGACGGTAGATGGATCCGCAGGTGCTACATGGGTAGATTGAGAGGCTTAAGGCAATGGCTTTCCGACATTTCTCATAGTCGTTAGATACTCATGTATGAGCAATCGATATGATGTCGAAAAACGACATCATAATAAATAAATTAAATGCACCAAAGGTTGCCTTCCCTTTTTGTTGTGCTGAATTTTCTGCTTGTAGTCGTACATATTAAACTTCTTAATCGTTCGATGTGTGAGGCTAGGACTTTCACACTTTTCCCTCTTTTACTAATTTTACTTTCCTTCTTTTTTTACTAACCTACAACTTTTCCTTCTTTACTTTAATTATAATATAAAAATACAACACACTGCACATATTTTGGGTAGAAAAACAAGTCAGCTATTTAAGGTTTCAGTGATACTTAGGCCGCATACCAAAATGATTGCTATCAAAACAGCAGCATACTTTATTCCAATTCTAACAAGAAAGAGCAATCAGAGATTGCAGACCCTCACCAGGATGTGTTGGTGTATTTTGTGTGGTGTTTATTAGCTGTTGAGTTTCGGTGGTTTATTGATGACGTAGATTTATGTTCAATCCAATATGGCTGCCGAACAACGTGAGCGATGACGTCATCAATTTAATACTCCCATACAATATTTCTGTAGATAATGCTCAAGAAATTTCAAACTGATCGGATCAAGTCTTCTACTTGTCTAATTATGATGTCATAACGAAGGCACCAATGATATCTATATTATAATAGTAGTAGGTGATTCTGTCTGTCTGTCCAGGGGTGTGGCTTACTCCGTTTAGAGAGAAGCTCCACCCATTCTGGGAGAGGCTTCATAAACAAATATCCACCATTTTATTTACTCGCATAGCTTTGAGGCCTGTTTAGTTAAGCCCGTGCTGTCTTGCTCTCTCTCACAGTTTTATTTCAACTATAATTCGACATATCATTTCATTTTTCACAGTTGCTAACATACTTTTAGACTCGGTGGAAAAAAACAGGAATAAAATCCCATGAAAGTTTCCGTTTATAGAACAAAATGAATTCTCAAAGGCCTGTAATATAAAGGCCATTGAGTCTCTCTCACACCTTTATCTCCAATCTAACTCACCATCTGATTTCATTTGTATCGATGGTTTTAGACTCGGTGTCAGCAATAATTTAGAACATTCACACACACACGGGAAATTGCAGAGATATATATATAAAAAATCGTGCCACGATGTATCATACACCGCCTAAAATAACAGATGGGGAAAATGTAGACATATTAAAAATTCGCTTTTTCTTTTCCGTTAAGAAATATTACTTTTCCGTTTGATGACAGTCGTCACAAAAACGTCAACAATGATGCCGACATATATTTCTTTGTTCTTATTTCATTCAACATTATTATCCCGAAGTGAAGGTTCACGTGTTCTTTTAACGTGTGCACGTACACTTTAAATAAGATTATTTGAAATCTTTGATTTTAAAAACGACATTTTGTATTCTGTAACGAAAAGAGTAACATTGGTTTTCCCGGGAGAGATAGGTGTTATGTGATGTTCTTATACACCGCCCAAAAGACACATGTACATGTGTGTGTACGTGTGGGTGTACGTATGTGTGTGTACGTGTGTGTGTGCATGTGTATGTATGTATGTATATATATATATATATATATATATATATATATATATATATATATATATATATATATATATATATATATATATGTGTGTGTGTGTGCGTGTGTGCGTGCGTGCGTGCGTGCGTGCGTGCGTGCGTGCGTGTGTGTGTGTGTGTGTATATGTGTATATACAGTCATGTGAAAAAGTAAGTGCACCCCATGTAAAGTTTGACATGCGGTTTGACATGACATGTAAAGTTTGACATGTAAGCGCGGTGCTACGCGCGCGACTTGCTACCAAGGAGGAAGCGGACAACGCGGTTAAACAAAAGTGTCTTTATTGACAAGAGGTCACTGTAGCACTGGCGCGCTCCGGGCTGCGCGCCCAGTGTATATCCTGAGGCCACGCCTACCCCTGGGGCGTGGCCGCCGCCCACTTGGTGCGCGGAATGATGTCACCACGCCAGTGGGCTTTCGTGTCCGCCACACGCGCCCCCCCAGAATTCCCGCGCACCTGGAGGGCCAGTTTGCGGGGCAAACGGATGACCCGGCCGAAGCGCCCTCTGGCGACCGGTGGCGTCCGGGGTGCAGGGATGCCAGCTGGGATGCCTCCGGCTGTACCCGGGATGGGTGCCGGACCGGGGGGCGGCGTGCCGGCGGTGCTGGGCGGTGCCGGGGGTCCACCCGCTGGGGGGCGGCCCCGATGCGGGGGCCGAGCCACCGGCGGTGGGTGGTCCACGTCGAGGTGGGCCGGCTTGAGTCGATCCACCGAGACGCGGTCGGGAGTACCGCTGATGTCCAAGGTGAAGTATTTCACCCCGGTCTCCAGCACGCGGAAAGGCCCGTCGTATGGGGGCCGCAGTGGTGTCTGGTGGGCGTCGTGCCGGACGAAGACATACTCCGCGGTGCGAAGCTCCGGGGCGACGTGCGTGGGTGGGTGCCCGTGGTGCGCCATCGGCACCGGGGCGAACCTCCGGGCGGTCTCCTGCAGCGCGGAGCGCTCCTGCGCCGCGGACCAAGGTGCCGTGGGGTCGGGGAGGAACTCGCCCGGCACCCGCAGCGGTTGTCCAAAGAGCAACTCCACCGCGGATGCGCGCAGGTCCTCCTTGGGCGCCGTCCGGAGGCCCAGCAGGACCCAGGGGAGCCTGTCGACCCAGCCGCCGTCGCGGAGGGTGGCCCGGAGCACGGCCTTCAACGAGCGGTGGAACCACTCGCACAGGCCGTTAGCCTGGGGGTGGTAGGCCGTGGTGCGGTGCAGCTGGACCCCGAGCCCCCACGCGACCGCCCCCCAGAGCTCCGAGGTGAACTGGGGGCCGCGGTCGGACGAGATGTCCGAGGGGGCGCCGAACCGGGCGACCCAGGTGGCGATGAACGCCTGCGCGACGTCCGGCGCCGTCGTTGACGCCAAAGGCACGGCCTCCGGCCACCGGGTGGTGCGGTCCATCATGGTCAGGACGTGGGTGAAACCCCGCGAGGGGGGCAGAGGTCCCACCAGGTCCACGTGAACGTGGTCAAACCGACGTTCCGTCACCGCAAACGGGGCCAATGGGGCCTGGGTGTGTCGGTGCACCTTCGCGCGCTGGCACGCGAGGCACGTCCTGGCCCAGCCGAGGAAGGCCTTCCAGAGGCCATGCCAGACAAACTTGTCGGCGATCAACTTCTGGGAGGCCCTCGTGCCCGGGTGGGACAGGCCGTGGATAGAGTCGAAAATCCGGCGCTGCCAGCCCGCGGGCACGATGGGGCGAGGCCACCCGAGGGAGACATCACACCAGAGGGCCGTGCCCGTGCCGTGGAACGGCACCTCGGTGACACGGAGGCCCGTAACGGCGGTCCGCAAGGCCTGGATGTCGGGGTTGGTGGCCTGGTCCGCCGCCATCCGGGCATAGTCGATGCCGAGGTGGACCGTGTGGGCAACGGACTGGGAAAGGCAATCCGCCACCGGGTTGTCCTTCCCCGCGACGTGCCGGATGTCCGTCGTGTATTCGGACATGGCCGAGAGGTGATGCTGCTGCCGGGCCGACCACGGCTCGGCGACCTTGCCCATCGCGAACACCTGTGGCTTGTGGTCGACGAAGGCCGTGAACGCACGGCCCTCGAGCAGATGGCGGAAGAGCCTGACCGCCAGGTGGAGTCCGAGCAACTCGCGGTCGAAGGTACTGTACCGGCGTTCGGGCGGGCGAAGCTGCCGGCTGAAGAACGCCAGCGGTTGCCAAGCTCCACGCACCCATTGCCCGTGCACCGCGCCCACCGTGTAGTCCGAGGCGTCGGTGGTGAGGGCGATCGGTGCATCGGGCGCCGGGTACGCGAGCATGGTGGCGTTAGCAAAGGCGAGCTTCGCGCCCACGAACGCCGCGCCCATCTGCTCGATCCAGGTGACGTCACCTTTGCCCGGCTTCCCCCGGAGGGCCTCGTGCAAGGGGCGCAGGAGCTGGGCGATGCGGGGCAGGAAACGGTGGTAAAAGTTTACCATGCCCAGGAACTCCTGGAGCCCCCTGATCATGCGGGGGCGCGGAAACCCTTTCACCGCCTCCACCTTGGCCGGTAGGGGGACGGCCCCGTGCCTGGTGACGCGGTGCCCCAAAAAGTCAATTTCGGCGACACCGAACCAGCACTTGGCGGGGTTCACGATCAGGCCGTGCTGGCCCAGACGTTCGAAGAGCGTGCGGAGATGGTGTAGGTGCTCTTCACGGGACGCGCTTGCGACGAGGATGTCGTCCAGATAGACGTAGACGAAATCCAAGTCGCGCAAGCCGCTGTCCATGAGGCGTTGGAACGCCTGAGCCGCATTCTTCAAACCGAAGGAAATCCGAAGAAATTCGAAAAGACCGAACGGCGTGATGACAGCCGTCTTCGGGATGTCCTCCGGCCTGACGGGTACCTGGTGGTAACCGCGTATGAGGTCCACCTTCGAGAAGAAGGACATATTCGCCAAGCGGGCGGAAAAGTCCTGAATATGGGGGACGAGGTAGCGGTCGGGGGTGGTGGTGTCGTTGATACGGCGGTAGTCCCCGCACGGGCGCCATCCCCCGCCGGGCTTGGGCACGATGTGGAGCGGCGACGCCCGAGCACTCTCGGAGCGCCGCACGATGCCGAGCCGCTCCAGCGTAGCAAACTCCGCTTTAGCTACCGCGAGCTTCGTCGGCTCGAGGC
>NC_136272.1:4311600-4344100 GCF_964187855.1 Myxine glutinosa | reverse complement strand
ACTCGCTTACTCCAGAGGATAGACATCTCATGAACACTTTCGAAGTTTTATACTTCTACACCACCAAGACCCCTGAAGACCCAAAATACCCTCAATGACCCAAAAGACCCTGAAGACCCAAAACACACAAAACATCTAAAAGACCCCAAATACCCAAAGCCCCTGAAGACCCAAAATACCCTGAAGACCACAAATATCCAAAACACCTCAAAGACCCAAAATACCCTGAAAGGCCTGAATATCCAAAAGATCCTGAAGACCTAAATGGCCCCGAACACCCAAAATACCCTGAAGACCCAAAACACTCAGAAGACCCAAAATACCCCAAAGACCCCAAAACACCCTGAAGACCCAAAACACCCTGAAGACCCGAAACACCCTGAAGACCCAAAACATCCCAAGGACCCAAAACACCCTAAACACCCAAATGACACCAAAGACCGAAAAGACAATGAATACCCAAAATACACCGAAGACCCAAATCGCTCTGAAGACTACAAAGACCCTTAAAGACCCTGACGACCCAAATATCCTTAATGGCCGAGATGATCAAAAAGACCATGAAGACCCAAATGACCACAAAGACCCAAAACACCCCAAAGGCCCAGAGGATCCAAAAGACCCAAAAGGCCCCGAAGACCAAAACACCACAAAGACACCAAAGAAAGACCCAAAAGACCCAAAATACCCCAAAGACCCAAAACACCCCGAAGACCTAAAACACCCCGAAGACCCAAAACACCCCGAAGACCCAAAACACCCCGAAGACCCAAAACACCCCGAAGACCCAAAACACCCCGAAGACCCAAAACACCCCGAAGACCCAAAACACCCCGAAGACCCAAAACACCCCGAAGACCCAAAACACCATGAAGACCCAAAACACCATGAAGACCCAAAACACCCTGAAGACCCAAAACACCCTGAAGACCCAAAACACCCTGAAGACCCAAAACACCCTGAAAACCCCAAAGACCCTTAAAGACCAAAAAGACCCTTAAATACCCCAAATAACCAAAATACCCCAAAGACCCTTAAAGACCCAGAGGAACCAAAAGAACCTTAAGACCCCAAAGCCCTTGAGGACACCGAAGACCCAAAACACCCCAAAGACACAAAATACCATTAAAGGCCCAGAGGATCCAAAAGACACTGAAGACCCAAATGGCCCTGAAGACTCAAAACACCTTGAAGACCCAAAAGACCCAAAAGACACCGAAATGGTCAAGGGTGCCTATCCCTCTGAAACGACGTGTGGTGAGGCGCGCCGAGTCACGCTAGTTATCATCAATATATGTTGTTCCCCATCGGGAGTACTTGACAATGAGACATGCTTCAACTTTTCCCATGGAGTGGTTTCGGAGATATAGAAGTGCAAAGTTTCTCGTTTTTTTTCAAGATGGTGCCCAGACCACACGACCTATGACGTCATAATTATCATTTTTTTTAAACTACCGGAGGAACCGCTCCAAAGGTGAAAACTTCTTGGCAATCAGACCAACGTTTGCAGAGAAAAGCATACTCACGTTCTGTGCAGACAAACAAACAAACAGAGACAGACAGACAAACAAACAGAGAGAGAGACAGCCAGACAAACAAACAGAGAGACAGACAGACAGACAAACAAACAAATGAAAAATCCCACAGAGTGACACTTGGCAAAAGAGAACAAAGGAGAATGGCACTCAGGAGACCATCCTTTCAACCTCAAAAATTATTAGTGGTTGAATTCAGTGACATGATATGCAATTCGTCTTCAAATTTTAACTTATTTGGATTAAAATTGACAATTTTAGATGTTTCGCCTATGTTTTTTTTTGTTTGTTTTTGTATACAAGTCGAGGCTCGTGAAAGAGCAAACATTAATCACACAAAAAGTCAAACTGACACATAAAACACAAAATAAGGGGAGCGGTAGACAAGATGGGAGAAGGACACAAAGGAGAGAGAGGGAGAAGGACACAAACACAACATTTGAGAGCAGGGACACCGAGAGAACTGTGGGAGGGAGAGGGCTTGGGGGGAGGTGGGAGAGGTATAAAACATATGGACACTGCATGGACTTCCAGGAAAGAAGTTGGAATTTCAAAAAAGTGTATCTGGGGTGAATTAGCAGGGGAAGAAAAGATCAAGGATTTGGATGGGGGAAGATAGGAGATGGTGGTGAACAGCTGTTTTAAAGACCTGGAGGGAGGAGTGGGATTGAAGGGAGTGGGGGAGTTTGTTCCAGAGGCGGGAGAAAAGGGGAATGAAAGAGTGAAGGTGAGCAGAGAGCCGAGATTTTGGCAGTTTAACAATACGAGGGTTGCTGGCAGATCTTGTGCGACCTGTAGGAATATTTGGGGGACAGAGCACAGAGAGAGCTGGGGGAGCAAGGCCGGAGAGGAGTCGGAAGAAGACAGAAAGACCACCAACCTGCCTGCGGTGAGTGAGTGAAAGGCCCTCGGAGTTAGCTTCATCGCAGGAGATTACAACGATTCTGAAAGCTTTGGTTTCAACTGCGTGAAGCTGAGCTGGGTGTGAGGCAGGAGCACCAGCCCAGAGGGGGGAACAGTATTCCATTGAGCTGTGGATGAAAGCCTTGTATGTGGTGAGGAGCTCAGGTGCGCCAAGGAAGGACTTCGCATGTCGCTCCTTCGCTCAGGGATGCCCACTCGGCGACTGGCTTTGGAGGCCAGCTAGGAAATGTGGTTTTCCCAAGAAAGATCATGGCAGACAGTGAAACCCAAAAGCTTGAGCGACAGAACTTCTTGGAGAGGATTGTTGAGAAAGTAGATGGGAGGGTTTTCCAGTCGGTCTTTTCGGAGAGACATAGTAAGAGTGTGAGATTTGTCAGGATTGAAAGACATTTTCCACTTGTATGACCAGTCTGTGATTTTGTCCAGGTCTGCAGAGAGTGAGGAGGCTGCAGACTGCCGATCTGAGGGATGAGGAATGGAGCGGCAAAGAGTGGAGTCATCAGCAAAGAGATAGAGAGGATTTTCCAGAGAGTCAGAGAGATCATTGATGAAGACCAGAAAAAGCACAGGGCCCAGAACACTGCCTTGGGGAACTCCAGCCAGAACAGGGAGGGGAGATGAGAAAAATCCATTCAGGGCCACACATTGACTACGACCAGAGAGGAAGTCTGCAAGCCATGTGTGGAGATTTCCATGGATATCATAGGAGGAGAGTTTGGTAAGCAGAGCTGGGTGCCAGACCGTATCGAAGGCACGTGATATGTCAAGGGAGACAGCTCTGATTTCCTGTTTGGCATTGAGGACCTCCATCCATTGTTGAGACAGCAGAAGCAACATGTCCAGAGTAGAATGACCTGATCTGAATCCAAATTGATGATCGGAGATCAAGTCATTGGAGAAGAGGAAGGATTTGATATCCGAAGCAATGATGGATTCCATGACTTTGCTGATAATTGGGAGCAGGCTGATTGGTCTATCGTTGCAATGATCTGTTTTGCACCTTCTTTGTGTTAAGTGGTAATGTTTGCTGATTTCCAAGATGCTGGCAGATGGCCTTGAGCAAAAGAGAGGGTGAAAAGAACAGAGAGAGGGTGAGATAGAGCGGCAGAGCAGGATTTTAGGACCCGTGAGCTGATGCCGTTAGGTCCAGTTGCAGAATCAGAGTCGAGGTTTGACAAAAAATTCTCCACCTTGTCAGGACAGAAGGACACAGAGTCCAGGAGCAGTTGGGTTTGACTGGGAAAGGTGGGAACAGAGAGAGATGGGTTTGGGACACAAGATTTTGAGGCAAACACAGAGTTGAGGCATTCGGCTTTGTCATGTGCGGTGTCAACTGTGTAGCCATTTGAGGGAAGGGAGGGGATGGAGGGGGAACAAACACCAGAAACGGATTTGACCAGACGCCACCAGGATTTGGAGGAAGGAGACAAGGTTGGAGAGTTCATTTTTGTTGAGTGGGGCTTCCTGGCACTCCTGAGGGTAGACACACACTTATTCCGAGCTTGGTGGAAGGAACTGAGATTGCCTTCAGTTGGATTTGCCTTCCAAGAGGCAAAAGCAAGTTCTTTCAGGGCAACTGCCTCACCACAAGATTCAGTGTACCATGGATGGGAGGAAGGGTAAGACAACTGAAGACGAGATGGGATAAATCTGTGCATGAGAGAGAGAAGTTTGCTTCGGAAGAATTCCCAGGAAGAATTGATGTCAGAGGCAGTGGAGATGGGAGACCAGTCCAGATGATTGATGGCTGCTTGCAGACCGTGCCAGTCAGCCTGAGTGAAATGCCAGACTCGTCGGCGCTGAGGAGGCTCTCTGAGAATGGCCAGAGTGATGTCCACTTTAACAAGCACATGATCAGAAGAACCGATTGGAGCAGAAGAAGAGCAGCAGACATTTGCAGGGAAGTTTGTCATAACCAAGTCAAAAGAGAAGATACTCCATTGACTGAGATCCGGGTCGGGAAATTGACAGATTGTGACAGCCCCAATGAGTCGCAGAAGTCCTTTGCTGAGGTGCCATGGCTGGTGAGAGATGAACCCACACCCAGCCAGCTGGCATGATGACAGTTGAAGTCGCCACATATGAGGAAGAGAGAGTTTGGACGAGTTGATAGAAGTTGGTCCATGTTGTCAGACAGCGAAATGTAAATGGAGTCATCACTGTTTGGAGGACGGTACAGAACACACATGAACAAAAGGTGGGAGCGGAGAGGAAGCCGTAGCCAGAGGTACTCCTGGGGGTTGGGTGCAGAGAGGGCAGTGCAAGGAGAGTGAGGAAGAGAGTTTTTGATAAAGATAGCAACCCCACCACCAGGACGAGGCTCAGGTCTATCATACCGGAGGAGGGAGTAACCAGGAAGAGATATTAAGGAATCAGAGACATCTTGAAGGAGAAAAGTTTCTGTTAAGCAGATCAAGTCGGGATTGTAAGAAGCAACCTGAATGGAGAGATCAATCAGGTTTGAGCGAAGGCCCTGGATGTTTGAGGTCCATACCGTTAATGAGGAGAGAGGGGGAGCATCGGGTGCAGGACAGGGGAGGGGAGGGGTATGGTCAGATGAAGGATGAGAGGGGGAGGTAGGGAGAGCAGTTGATAGTGTGTCAGAGATTACAGAAGAGTTACAAGAAAGGGAAGGATGAGGAGGACGAAAGGTTTGATGGTGATGGGATGAGGCAGAGTGAGGGGTTGTTTGAGGGGGGCAGAGGAAAAGTAGAAGGTTGGGGGGTGTGGGGGTATGAGATAGAAGGGAGATGAAGTGGGGCGGATGCAGCTTTGAGGAGGAGGGGGGAGGGGGGAGAATTGGAGAGGGATGGTAGGGGGGAAGATTTGAAGGGGAGGGGTTGGGGGGAGTTTTGAAGGGGAGGGGTGAGGGGGTAGTTTAGGAGGGGAGGGGTGAGGGGGAGATTTGGAGGGGAGGGGCAAGGGGGGAGTTTAGAAAGTGGATGATTAATGAAAGACGAACATTTATAACAAATTGGGTTTATTGTGATTCTCAAGTTCGCGATCCGTTTAAGAACGATGGAGGAGGGGTGGAATGAAGGTGAGTTTAGAGCATGTAGTGAGGAAGAATTATAAGAGATTGAATTTTTTTTTGAAGTGGAATGAGTTGAAGAGGAAATTGAAAAGAGCCTTTTAAATAGGAAGAAAAACAGCATGTTGTAATAAACCACTGAATAAAACACTGCAGGGGAAAGTTTAAACATATTTAAACAGAACCGTGAAGAACAATCTTATATTCACAAAAATACCAACGGGGAGAGAGCCTAGAGGGACAACCACGAGTCACGTGAACAGGGCAAAAGCTGGAAGGCAAGGAGATAATGGGGGCGGGGAGAGCCAGCGCACGTGGACAGAAGCACACGATGAGACAACAGCACACGTGGAGAAAGATAAATAAATGTTGTTGTTTTTTGTTTTTGGGGGGGGGGGGCGGTTAAAACGTTAGACAAAGAGAGTAGATGTTCGAGGAAGTTCGCGGGAGAAGGGAAAAATCTAAGAACCAAGAAAAAACAGCGAAGGAAGGAACTTAAGTGAGTAAACTGAGACGGGCGGGGGGAGCCTCAGGCTACAAGGCCGCACACGGGGAGGGCAAACAGAAACGATTAATTTATTACGAGTGACAGGAAATTCAAACGGAAACAAACGAGAAACAAACAATAACACATAGACGATAAAATAACGAGTGGAAATTTGACAAACACACAAATGGAAAAATGACTGAACTTTGGATTCCGGGAGAGAACAAAAGTCGCCACCTCGATCGCGAAACCAGAGACCTCAAAAATAGTTGGTGGTTGAATTCAGTGATCTGATATGTAAACCATCTTCAAAGTTTAAGTTAATCGGTTCAAAATTGACAATTTTAGCAATTTGGCCTATGTTGACTTCAAAAATAGTTGGGGGTTGAATTCAGTTAGCTGATATGAAAATCCCATTCAAATTTCAAGTCAATCGGATGGAAATTGAGGATTTTATAAATTTGGAAAAAGTGGTTGACCTTTGGCATATGTTGACTTTTGGACCTGTTGACCTAAAAAATAAATAGGATTCTGTCGGACCACCAACTCTACCATTTTGGTAAGTTTTGTGAAGATCAATGCAAAATTGTAACCTGTAGGCAAGTATAAGTGAGCGAACACACACACACACACACACACACACACACACACACACACACACACACGCACACATGCACACACACCTCGTTTTTTCATTTCTGTTCCTCACAATTCTATCTCTCTCTCTTTTATTCACAGACACACACACACACACACACACACACACACACACACACACACACACACACACTTAATTAATTGTACAGTATTGGTTGTTCCTAAACTTAAACACACACACTCATACATACACACACACACACACACACACCTCGTTTTTTGTTGTTTTTTCTGTTCCCCACAATTCTATCTCTCTCTTTTACACACACACACACACACACACACACACACACACACACACACACACACACACACACACACACACACACACACACACACACACACACACACACCTCGTTTTTTCATTTCTGTTCCTCACAATTCTATCTCTCTCTTTTATTCACAGACACGCACACACACACACACACACACACACACACACACACACACACACACACACACACACACACACTTAATTAATTGTACAGTATTGGTTGTTCCTAAACTTAAACACACACACACACACACACACACACACACACACAGACTGGAGTGATCAACAGACTTGTCAATTTTTTTTTCCCCAAGTAACACACCGAAATGCAATGCCCTCTCCTCTGGCGAGGGTAATGATCTTGACAGTCCATGGATGGTAAGAACACCTCTTTTGTCGAAGGCTGTGTTTATAGAACAATGGTGCCCTTGGGGCGCTTTTGGGACTACCAGAACTAGGTGTTCCGAGATCACCTTTGGCCGTAACAACGAGCGTATACAGAATGCAGGAAAAGGTGAACAAAATGTCTTCCACTGAAAACCGGTGATTTGACCTCGCTGTGACCTTCTCTTCGACACATGCTTTTATTTCAGTTTTTCGGGAAATTTGTTCTCAAATGACAAACCCAGAACATCATATCAATGAATCGGAAGTACAAAAACGTATAATCCGTTTTGTATTATCATGATTATTGCGTCTGGAAGGGACGTGGCGATATTTGGATGAGTAATGAAAATCTTACAAATGAAATGGAAACAACAACACAAAGGCATTTTAAGGCCATTTTCCCTGCGAGAGCGGGGGTTAGCCTTGCGGTCCCCATGACAATCTTCTCCATTTTGCCCTATTTTCTGCATCTCCCCTTGTTAACCCCCTTGCCCGCATTACTTCTTCCACCATCTTTAGCCAAGTCTTTCTCGGTCTTCCCCGTCCTCTACTTCCTTCTACATTCATTTCCATCACTCTTCTCATCCAGTCACTTTCATCCTTCCTCAACACATGACCAAACCATCTCAACCTGTTCCTCTTCACAGCATCAATCACAGGCTCTATTCCCATCGTCTTTCGCAATTCATCATTTGTCTTCCTCTCTCTCAACGATACTCCGCACATCCACCGAACCATTCGCATTTCCACCCTTTCCAGCCTTCGTTGCTGCTCTATGTTCATTACCCATGTCTCGCTCCCATAAATCAAAACACTTCTCACACATGCAGCATACACCTTTCCCTTCAGCTTCAACGACACTCCATCCTCATCAGCACGCCACTCAGTTCCCGAAACTTCTTCCATGCACATCTCACTCTAGCAACCGTTGCCGAGTCTGATCCACCTTCTCCATTCAGCATGTCTCAGAGGTAGCAAAATGTTTTCACACCTTCCAGCTTCACGCCATCTCCAAGATCCAACTCAACATTTCCTCCATCTGCAGCTCCCTCTGTGCACACCTTACATTTGAATGTACCTGCCACACAGGTTAATGACCCTCTCAGACCACAGCATTTTGATGAACCCACTCAGCGCACATTGTACATTGAATGGAGTTCACTCCGACACCCTTCCTGCACACAGCACATGGCCACTTCCCAGTTCTTTCCACCTCACCACATGCTTTACCACTTGCCATCACCTTCGTCTTTCCGATATTCACCTTCAGACCTTTTGTCTCCATACATTCCTTCCACTTGTTCATCTTTTCCTTCATTCCATGCATACTTTCCGCAATCAACACCAGATCATCTGCATACAACAACTCCCACGGTAAACCCTCCTTTACGTTCTGAGCCTGCACCTCCATCACAGCTACAAATAGTAGTGGACTTAGTACCGACCCCTGATGCACTCCCACCTTCACCTCAAACTCACCACTGTTCCCGTCCTTCGTCCTTACAGCTGTGCGCGCTCTTTTGTACATTGACATCACTACTCTGATCAACCATTCCTCCACTCCTAACTTCCTCAATGCCCATGTCAATAATTCGCATGGAACCCTATCGAATGCTTTCTCCAGATCAACAAACCCAAGAAACAACTTCTTCCTCCTCTCCATGTACTTCTCCTGCAACTGCCTCACAATAATGAGCGCATCTGTCGTTCCTCTTCCTGGCATAAATCCAAACTGCATTTCGTCGATCTTCACCTTCTTCCTTATCCTCCTCTCCAACACCCTTTCCAATACCTTCATTCCATGCTGCAATAACTTTATCGCTCGGTACGAGCCACACTCCAAAGGGTCACCTTTCCCCTTGTATAGAGGGACGAGGGTACTCAGTTCCCAATCCACTGGAATGCGGCCTTCTTTCACCACCAGATTACAGATCTCTGTCATTCTCTTCACACCCCAACTTCCTGCTGCCTTCAACATATCTCCCACAACTCCCGTCGGCCCTCCCGCTTTTCTACTCTTCATTGCTTTTATCGCTTCCTCAACTTCCTTCTCAGTTATCTTCTCTGCCGGTCCTAAAACTGGGTTACTCTCTATGTTGCCATCCCATTCATTCTCTGTATTCAACAGCATTTCCATATATCTTTTCCATCTTCCTTTAATTCCATCTGGGTCCACAACGATTTGTCCCAATTCATCCTTCAAGCAACTCACCCCCATCACATCACACCTCTCTTTCGCTATGTGCTTTGCAATCCTGAATACTGCTTTCTGACCCTCTTCCGAATCCAAGCGTTCTCCGATCATTTTCCTTAATGCCTCCTGCGCCTTTGCTGCCTCTTTCTTTGCAGCCTTCTTGGCTGCCTTATAACTTTCATGCTCTGCTTTTTCTGCTCCCGTACCCGTACCCTTCGCCTTCTGCCACTCCTTGAACGTCTTCCTCTTCTCGTCAATCCTCTTTCCAACTTCATCATCCCACCACCATGTTTCCAAGTGCCTCGGTGGTCCTTTTGTCCATCCACATACAGTCACGTGAAAGAGTAAGTACACCCCATGTAAAGTTTTGACTTTTTCAACATATTTCAACATACAGCTATTTGATCTTCATTTGAACAATACTAGGGCATGCCCGTACTATATATATATCTAAAATTATATCCCCCCCCCTCTATTTACATGAAATGGTTTGGTCCATTCGCAAATCCAAAGCGAACGGCTTGCGAGTACGGTGACAATCCCCCCCCTCTATTTACATGAAATGGTTTGGTCCAAAGCGAACGGCTTGCGAGTACGGTGACAATCCCCCCCCCTCTATTTACATGAAATGGTTTGGTCCAAAGCGAACAGCTTGCAGAGTTTGGTAAAGAAATCGCCATAGCGTGCACAAAGCGCAGGAAAGCGAAATAATCGCAAATTAGTTTTAATTAGTTTTAAAACATAGTTTAACGCCAACATAGCGGCAACATAGTTTGCCAACGTGAAATAAATGAATATGCTCTCAAATATGCCGTCCGAGGCAGAGTCTGTTCGCCACGTTCGGCACACGTGATAACTCGCTGCTCTCTGATTGGTTGAATCGTTTTTTGGACATAGCTCGGTAACTACTTGTCCGATTAATATGAAACCTTGAAAAGGCACATCCTCGGGTCCCCAGCAATATACCTGGCAAGTTTCAAGTATATCGGACCCGTGGTTGTCGAGAAACAGCGGTCACAGACAAACAAACAAACATACACACAGAGATTAGTGGAATTATAGATAGATTGATAGATAAAGGTGATATAATATAACAAATATCATGAAACATTTACATTTTGTAGTCCATTGTATAATTTAAATAAACATAAATGCAAATTTCGCATGTGGAAAAAGTAAGTACACCCCTACATTTATCACTATGTCAAATACCTAAAATTAGAATCAGGTGCACCAGCTCAGGTGCAAATGATTAGAACATCGTTAGAGAGGATCTTGGAGGAACCTGTCTTATTTAAACCTCAGACATTTCGTTTGGTTTGCTCTTTGTTGTTGAAGTGTGCGGCGTCACCATGCCGAGATCAAAAGAGCTCTCTGAGGCCTTCAGAAAGAAGGTTATAGATGCCTACGAGTCTGGGAAGGGATTTAAAAAGATCTCCAAACAATTTGAAATCAATCATTCGACTGTCCGGAACATCATCTACAAGTGGAGAAGATTCCAAACAACTGCCAACTTGTTCAGGCCAGGCCACCCCAGCAATTTCAGCCCGAGAGCAGACCGCAATATGCTGAAATGTCTCTAAGAACCTCAGAATGTCATCAAGGGACCCACAGGTAGCTCTTGCCACTGTTGATGTCAAAGTGCACGAGTCTACCATTAGAAAGAGGGTGCACAAATTTGATCTACATGGGAGGTGTGCCAGGAGGAAACCTTTGCTGTCCAGAAAGACAATCAGGGCAAGACTAAAGCTTGCCAATGAACACCAAGGCACAGACCAGCACTTCTGGAACAATGTGCTCTGGACAGATGAGTCAAAGGTAGAGCTATTTGGCCACAGTACCAGAAGACATGTTTTGCGAAAACCAAAGACTGCATTTGACCACAAGAACCTGATACAAAGAATCACAAGAACCTGCAAAGCATGGTGGTGGAAATATTATGGTTTGGGGCAGCTTTGCTGCATCAGGGCCTGGGCAGCTCACCATCATAGAATCCACTATGAATTCTTCTTTGCACTAGAGGGTGCTTGAGGATAATGTGAGGCCATCTGTTGGCAAGTTGAAGCTCAACCGAAGGTGGACCTTGCAACATGACAATGACCCTAAACATACCAGTAAATCCACCAAGGAATGGCTGAAAAGAAAGAAATAGAGGGTTCTGGAATGGCCAAGTCAAAGCCCGGATCTAAATCCCATCGAGATGTTGTGGGGGGATTTGAAACGAGCTGTGCATGCAAGAAACCCCTCAAACATCGCACAGCTGAAAGAATTCTGCATGGAGGAGTGGGCAAAAAAATTTCCCAGTCGATGTCAGAGACTGGTCGACAGTTATAAGAAACGCCTACTTGAGGTTGTTTCTGCCAAAGGGGGCAATACCACCTATTCGAGCCAAGGGTGTACTTACTTTTTCCACATGCGAAATTTGCATTTATGTTTATTTAAATCATACAATGGACTACAAAATGTAAATGTTTCATGATATTTGTTATATTATATCAACTTTATCTATCAATATTGTTGAAATGAAGATCAAATAGCTGTATGTTGAAATATGTTGAAAAAGTCAAAACTTTACATGGGGTGTACTTACTTTTTCACGTGACTGTACCTCTCCAACGGCTCCCAACAGACTATCTTTCATTGACATCCAACCACTTTCAAGCTCAACCACATCATCCTCTACCCTACTCAGCCTCTCTTTTATTCCCTCCCTTACTGTCACCTCTTTCAACCTCCACACCTTCCTTCTCGGTTGGTACTTCACCCGCCGAGCTCTCCTCACACCTTTCACCCTTATGTCGCAGACAACCAAGTGGTGCTGTGAAGCAGCCTCCTCCCCTGGGATCACCTTTGTGTCCTGGAGGTGCCTGAATTTCCTCTCCATCATCAATTTCTCAATTTCATTTTCACCATCATCAACCTTTCACTCACTCTCGTCACACTCACCACACTGTCTGCAAACTCCTCAAAAAACAGGACACCAACACCATTCACACCATCTGGGCACGCTTGCCACACAAACTTGTATTTCTGTCCCTGCCTACCCTTCACCATTCTCACACCACTTCCCTTCCATCTCGTCTCCTGCACACAACATATGTCCACTCTTCTTCTGACCAATACTTCTACCACTCCTCCTGATCTCCCTGTCATTGTCCCTACATTCCATGTCCCAAACCTCAGAAACCGATCTCCACTTTGGGCTGCACCCTGCCCATATGTAGTTGTAATTGTCATGGTTCTCTTTTTGATGCAATGTTTTCATGGCCGGATGCCCTTCCTGACGCCAACCCTCTTAGTCGCCTCTTACGACACGCAGGGATACGATGTACCTATTCTAAACGAGGGTACACACCGGGATGGAAATCAAATGAAATGGAAGATGTGCAAAAAATCCTAGGTCAAAAAATAAGAAGAAGATCGCCAATCTTTGATCTATAAACGAGCCTAATATACCTGTTTACATCTAAAATGCACTTCTTTCAACACCAAAAAATAGTTCACTCCCAGACGCCGGTGGAGTGCTTTCAACAGACTACGAACTCTACATGAAAGGTCTGCCCACCATAAGCACAAGTGGAAGCTAATTGAAAGTCTAGAATGTTCTTATAGTCATCACGATCAGACAGGCCTACACTTCGTGCAATAGTGTGCAAAAAGGACATTCATGGGGTCCTTTTGGGTGTAGAGCAGAAATACATGAAGCAAAGGAACCCATGAATGGACTCTGCAATCAAGTGGCTCTAGTCACTCAACCTTCAGTTATAGTGTCTACATGATCATAGGAAAGAATAATAATTGTGGAGCTCAGGGACATATGGTAGCAGGTGCACATATAGGCACAGAGGTTATCCAAGGGCAGTATGGAGACAAAGACATTGCATATGAGTGGGAGAAAGGAAGGGGTCAGGAGTGTGTGAACGAGAGTAGACGAGACCAGGGTGGAATTGGAAGAAAGCAAGAAAGTCATCTGGAGTGGAAGAGGGGGCATGAGGAGGGGGTGTTTTATACATCTAGAGTATAAAATAATGGGGGTAGGATTGGGAGAAAAAAAAACACGAGTCTCAAGTAGAGTAGAAGGTAGCAACCCCCACGTAGTGAAACTACCTAAATAAAAGAACCACCGCCCACCTTCACTAATTTATTCCTCCCTTTTCCCACCTGTGCAACCGCCTTCAACACTCTCTGTCATCTCATTCTTCCTTCCGGTTCTTCAAGACAGCTGTTCTCCACAATCTCAAGTCATTCCCCATCGAAAGTCATGATCTTTTCTACTTTCATTAATCCATTCCAAATCCACCTCCTTAAAACTCCCTGTTTTCTTCCTGAAAGTCCGTGTGTCCACGTTGTTAATCCCAAAATACACCCACCCCTCCCAAAGCCATTTTTTTTTGTATACAAGATCGAGGCTCGTGTAAGAGCTAACATTGATCACAAAAAGTCAAACTGACACATGCAACATATAATAAGGGGAGCAGGAGACAAGATGGGGAGAGAGGGAAGCACACAAGTACAACATTTGAGAGCAGGGACATCGGGAGATCTGTGGGAGGGAGAGGGCTTGGGCGGAGGAGGCATGGGAAGGGGGGGGGGGCGAGGTAAACAAAACACATGGACACTGCTAGGACTTCCAGGAAAGAAGTCGGTATTTCAAAAAAGTGGATCTGGGGTGAATTAACAGGGGTAGAAAAGATCAAGGTTTTGGATGGGGGAAGATAAGAGATGGTGGTGAACAGCTGTTTTAAAGACCTCGAGGGAGGAGTGGGATTGAAGGGAGTGGGGGAGTTTGTTCCAGAGGCGGGAGAAAAGGGGAATGAAAGAGCGAAGGTGAGCAGAGAGCCTAGATTTTGGCAGTTTAACAATACGAGGGTTGCTGGCAGATCTTGTGCGACCTGTAGGAATATTTGGGGGACAGAGCACAGAGAGAGCTGGGGGAGCAAGGCCGGAGAGGAGTCGGAAGAAGACAGAAAGACCACCAACCTGCCTGCGGTGAGTGAGTGAAAGGCCCTCGGAGTTAGCTTCATCGCAGGAGATTACAATGATTCTGAAAGCTTTGGTTTCAACTGCGTGAAGCTGAGCTGGGTGTGAGGCAGGAGCACCAGCCCAGAGGGGGGAACAGTATTCCATTGAGCTGTGGATGAAAGCCTTGTATGTGGTGAGGAGCTCAGGTGCGCCAAGGAAGGACTTCGCATGACGGAGGATGCCCACTCGGCGACTGGCTTTGGAGGCCAGCTAGGAAATGTGGTTTTCCCAAGAAAGATCATGGCAGACAGTAAAACCCAAAAGCTTGAGCGACAGAACTTCTTGGAGAGGATTGTTGAGAAAGTAGATGGGAGCGTTTTCCAGTCGGTCTTTTCGGAGAGACATAGTAAGAGTGTGAGATTTGTCAGGATTGAAAGACATTTTCCACTTGTATGACCAGTCTGTGATTTTGTCCAGGTCTGCAGAGAGTGAGGAGGCTGCAGACTGCCGATCTGAGGGATGAGGAATGGAGCGGCAAAGAGTGGAGTCATCAGCAAAGAGATAGAGAGGATTTTCCAGAGAGTCAGAGAGATCATTGATGAAGACCAGAAAAAGCACAGGGCCCAGAACACTGCCTTGGGGAGCTCCAGCCAGAACAGGGAGGGGAGATGAGAAAAATCCATTCAGGGCCACAAGTTGACTACGACCAGAGAGGAAGTCTGCAAGCCATGCGTGGAGATTTCCATGGATATCATAGGAGGAGAGTTTGGTAAGCACAGCTGGGTGCCAGACCGTATCGAAGGCACGTGATATGTCAAGGGAGACAGCTCTGATTTCCTGTTTGGCATTGAGGACCTCCATCCATTGTTGAGACAGCAGAAGCAACATGTCCAGAGTAGAATGACCTGATCTGAATCCAAATTGATGATCGGAGATCAAGTCATTGGAGAAGAGGAAGGATTTGATATCCGAAGCAATGATGGATTCCATGACTTTGCTGATAATTGGGAGCAGGCTGATTGGTCTATCGTTGCAATGATCTGTTTTTGCACCTTCTTTGTGTTAAGTGGTAATGTTTGCTGATTTCCAAGATGCTGGCAGATGACCTTGAGCAAAAGGACTTCGCACGACGGAGGATGCCCATTCAGCGACTGGCTTTGGAGGGCAGCTTGGAAATGTGGTTTTCCCAGGAAAGATCATGGTAGATAGTGAGACCCAAGAGCTTGAATGACAGAACTTCTTGGAGAGGATTGTTCAGACAGTAGATGGGAGGGTTGTCCATTCTGTATCTATGTTGTCCAACACTTGCTTTCTCCCCTAACCCTCATCATCATCTGCATCACTTGTTTGTCCGTCTCCATCTTATTTCTCCTTCCGCCCTGCTGTTGACGTTTCCGCTTTCTCCTGCTGTTCCCATTGTGATGTTGTGTCCCGATCTGTTCTGTATCGTCGCTTTTTCATGAGCTTAGACCTTGTATTCAAAAATGGCAGGATGAGAGCGGTTAACAAGAGTCGATAAGAGCAGGGGCTTGTATGTGAAAAGCATGAGGTGACTGTAGGCAGCACTCTCAAAGACCGAAGGGAAGGGGATGAGCCAGGCACAAGGAGAGGTTGCACACCCATGACAATAAGGGGATGAAGGAATGGCAGTGAACCAAAATGTGGGAAAAGAGAAATGACAATGCTCAAACAACTCTCAAAGTTTTGGGAAATTGTCGAAGTTACCTTTCACGGGAAGACAAGGAAAAACAAACATGAGGCAAGAATCCAGAACAAATGGATAACATGTTAATGTTAGTGACTCCATCCTCGCACACAGAGTGTCTCCTTGTGAATCATCCGCATTCTAATGCGTATGATAAATAACATCGGCACAAACACTTGATTCTGTTCTTTAAAGTTTGAATTGGGATCTGGTCAAACTTCCTGATTATTATCCTCTTGGGTTTTATTAAGCATTCACAACGTGCTCGTCTGATTGTTTCTTTAGCTATTTCGAGCTGCTCCTTGCCTTTTGCTGCTCTTGTAATTAGGCTGTTATTCCTGAGTTTCCTTGTGCAGAATGGCAATCCACTCGTTTCCAAAGACTGCTTGACATGCTCATTAAAAGAAGGGGGAAAAATAGCATTCGGCTGTATCATAAATACAGGTGGGCCGCCATAAAGTAGCGAACGAAGAGAAGAAGGTAACCGTGATAGGCAAATGTGATGAATAACGGTGGCGAAGTATTTTGACAAGAATGTTTTATTTTACGAAATGAGATTTTAAATGCCAGCTGTATAAGAGTTTCCAGAGCATCACAATCGAGCTGTAAAAACATAAAAGGGAAGAAGTGAATAAAGTGACGGATGAATAAAGTGCGTTACACAGCTGCGCGTAAACACTCTAAATCAAGCAAACATCCTGCCTATGTTACCTTTGGAGAAAATGAAAATCTCAAATTGCACATTGTTCACATGTAAGTCATTTACACTTACATTTTATGTTACCGGTGCCTCTGCTATGGTGCTTAAAATGAATCCTTCAAAAGAAAATTGTAGTTTTTATTCATTATTTCTGACCAGTGAGTAGCGTGACCTACATCACACATCTACCCTTTTTGAGAGGAGTGGATGAACCACACTAGTTTACTATAAAACAATGAGCCAGGTTCTTCTTTAAATTTACACTTAGTTGTACTTTAACCTCATCATCCGAACAGATAATTCTGTGTACAGGTCGTTGGATGGACAATTTGATATTAGGATCCCGCCCCCCCCCCCCCCCTCGCCAAAAGGGTTCAAGGTGTGTGAGAAAACCTCCTGCAATGACCGCACACGTGAAGTGAAAACGAGATTAAGCAACTGGTTCACTTCTGTCTGTCTGCCTGTCTGTTTGTCTAAGAACGTCATTTTATGATCGAGGAACAACAAGATTTAAATTGAATGTTATATTTTGAGTACAAATTAGAACATGAACCGCCTTAAAGTCGAATGTAACGTGTTAGACAATGTGGTGTAAAAGCCGCTGCAGCAATGGCGTTAAACATCACATTATTTTCTCCAACCTTTAAATTTTATTTCAATTCAATTACAGTCACGCGAAAAAGTAAGTACACCCCATGCAAAGTTTTGACTTTTTCAACATATTTCAACACACAGCTATTTGATCTTCATTTCAACAATATTGATAGATAAAGGTGATATAATATAACAAATATCATGAAACATTTACATTTTGTAGTCCATTGTATAATTTAAATAAACATAAATGCAAATTTCGCATGTGGAAAAAGTAAGTACACCCTGACATTTATCACTACTTTAAATACCTAAAATTAGAATCAGGTGCACCAGCAAAGGTGCAAATGATTAGAACATCGTTAGAGAGGATCTTGGAGGAACCTGTCTTATTTAAACCTCAGACATTTCGTTTGGTTTGCTCTTTGTTGTTGAAGTGTGTGGCGTCACCATGCCGAGATCAAAAGAGCTCTCTGAGGCCTTCAGAAAGAAGGTTATAGATGTCTACGAGTCTGGAAAGGGATTTAAAAAGATCTCCAAACAATTTGAAATCCATCATTCGACTGTCCGGAAGATCATCTACAAGTGGAGAAGATTCCAAACAACGGCCAACTTGTTCAGGCCAGGCCGCCCCAGCAAGTTCACCCTGAGAGCAGACCGCAAGATGCTGAAAGAAGTCTCTAAGAACCCCAGAATGTCATCACGGTACCTACAGGTAGCTCTTGCCACTGTTGATGTCAAAGTGCACGAGTCTACCATTAGAAAGAGGCTGCACAAATTTTATCTACATGGGAGGTGTGCCAGGAGGAAACCTTTGCTGTCCAGAAAGAACATCAGGGCAAGACTAAAGTTTGCCAATGAACACCGAGGCAAAGACCAGCACTTCTGGAACAATGTGCTCTGGACAGATGAGTCAAAGGTAGAGCCATTTGGCCACAGTACCAGAAGACATCTTTGGCGAAAACCAAAGACAGCATTTGACCACAATAACCTGATACCAACTGTAAAGCATGGTGGTGGAAATATTATGGTTTGGGGCAGCTTTGCTGCATCAGGGCCTGGGCAGCTCACCATCATAGAATCCACTATTAATTCTTCATTGTACCAGAGGGTGCTGGAGGATAATGTGAGGCCATCTGTCGGAGTGTTGAAGTTCAACCGAAGGTGGACCTTGCAACATGGCAATGACCCGAATCATACCAGTAAATCCACCAAGGAATGGCTGAAAAGAAGGAAATGGAGGGTTCTGGAATGGCCAAGTCAAAGCCCGGATCTAAATCCCATAGAGATGTTGTGGGGGGATTTGAAACGAGCTGTGCATGCAAGAAACCCCTCAAACATCGCACAGCTGAAAGAATTCTGCATGGAGGAGTGGGCAAAAATTTCTCCCAGTCGATGTCAGAGACTGGTAGACAGTTATAAGAAACGCCTACTTGAGGTTGTTTCTGCCAAAGGGGGCAATTCCACCTATTCGAGCCAAGAGTGTACTTACTTTTTCCACATGCGAAATTTGCATTTATGTTTATTTGAATTATACAATGGACTACAAAATGTAAATGTTTCATGATATTTGTTATATTATATCACCTTTATCTATTAATATTGTTGAAATGAAGATCAAATAGCTGTATGTTGAAATATGTTGAAAAAGTCAAAACTTTGCATGGGGTGTACTTACTTTTTCACGTGACTGTATGTACTTGGGTACTGTAGGACACAAATCATCTTTTCGGCACTTTCAGAAACCTTCCATTTAGCAGTACCTGGACAAAAATATTAAGGAATTTTATATCATCTTGATCAACCAAATTTTCTGCTTGTGGACACCGCTCTCATGTCCTTGTTTCTCAAGACAGCGTGGGGTAAGGTGACCTATAAACTCTCTAGTTTTAATCTGCATTTCACTCTTTAGGTACTCATTGGTCATAATCTACGACTACTACTTCTTTAACAGCCCCAATTATTTCCACCTTATTCAGGGGTCTGAAGAGGAACTTTGTTTTGTCCCAAGTCTTTCACGAACCAGGTGGCCAGTTCTGACGTTCTGTTGGCAGTAAATGTTCAGGGTGCTGGTGATAACTCGCCTACTCTTCGCGAAAGACACCGAAGGATTTTTAAAGTCAACCCCCAACCATTGCTGGCAGACAAATCCTCCAGCTGCTTAACGTCCATCCAATGGGCACAAACTATCCAAAAATTTAAGTTGGCAAATTTCAATGCCATAAGGGTCCCTCAATACCCCCCACTTTTCCCCTTTTAACAAAAATCTGATATTTTGAATGAACTGATAATGAAAAGTTTAAACTTGCAGTTATTCAAACAAATTCAGGCATTCATAGATAAGGCCGAAAAAAAAATATTGCTGGTCTCTGGTCAGACCAAAGTTCCAGAATTGGTGCGGCGATGCGGTTTTTTTATTTTTTATTTTTGAAAAGCATGGATTGCACATATAAAGGTGTTGTTTTTTGTGTCCTCATGCCTTGCGGTCCTCCTCATCTACCGTGGCGCCGTCCAGAGTGAAATTAAAGACAGCCAATGGGACTTGTAGGCCTTTTTTTTGGAAATAATGAACACAAGCTTAAGTTATTTTAAAATGTATTTATTCTGAAAATCATTAAGTTCTTCAACATATTATGGACTGCCATTTCGTTCTCGAGATTGCCTCGCTGTACCGTCAAACATTCCAATGCGTCGATCGCGTCAACACTGCGCATGCGCAAGTGGTCTGACAGGCCGATGGTCTCCCACGATCTATTCTCCCAGTCCACCAGATTATCACAGACACTTACAACTTCATGACAAACGATATAGGATCCAGGCCTAACTAACGAGACCACCCCAGCTCTCTAGGCCTTCTGGTTGCTTCACACGAACCCGACAAAGAACGTCTTCGTTTCAATAAATGACAATATCCAGCCGAATGGATTCATGACGTCACGGCACACAAAACTACTCATATCTTTGGAACGGCTGGTTTGATTTGGACAAACTAAAGGTAGTTCCGTAGGGGAGAACCGTGCGCGAACGTCGATACCAATGTCAACCCTCACAGACACGTATTTCCCGAGATAGCGCGCCGGCCCGGCAACAACAGGCGTGCGCTGTTGTCAGTACTGTTGGAAATGAAACAAAAATAATATTGTTGATGCGCAGGGTCAAAATCGATGCGCGCGCTGACGAGAGAGCGGAAATATATTTTTCTCGGCCTAACAGGCCCTCCACACACAGTATAATTAATCTTACTATAATTCACCAAAAGTCCGCCCGTCAGTCTGTCTGTCTGTCTGTCTGTCTGTCCGTCCGTCCATTCATTCATTCCCAGGTACCGCAAAAACGGCTGAACCGATCGCAACGAAATTTTGGGTGGGTATTCCTGGGACCCCTGCAGTAAAATAGGCTATATTGTTTTTCCAATTTCAGCTTTTGTCTCCAGCATTTTCAGGTTTGGACTCCCGCCTAACGTTATTGTCCTGGGTACCGCAAAAACGGCTGCACCGATCGCAACAATACACCTCCATGCCCGTGGGATTCCCACGGGTGACCCCACTAGTGAACATAATGTCAAATTTAAAATCCCCTTCCCTCCCCTCCCCCCCTTATCATCCCCATTTCCAAATGCCTTACACCCCATAGACCCCTCCAACTGTTCCCCATTCCAACATGTTTTTCCTCCTCCTCATTCCAATCCCCTCTCCCATCCAGCCAGAAATAAGCAACTTGACACAATATGTACTTCTATAGCAGGAAAGGTAGCTGTAGCAGGAAAGGTAACTGTAGCAGGAGAGATGTTTTTAAATATAACAACAGGACAAAGTAATGAGTACCGGTATATTAAGTCATCAGACGTTAAATCCCAATAAAAATCACAAACACACAAGACCATTAGTAGTAACAACTTCATCTTATAAGCATTGCCATCATCACCTGTTCTCACAAACATGATACGGCACTTACAGCAACCAATTAGAAGCATTTTCGAGATTAATAGCTTTGAATTACGAGTACACCTTAACAGAGTGTCCGTGGGTGCATCTCCAGCCGAGGGTTATGTTGGGTGGATTGCCGTTACCTATCGTTACACACACACACACACACACACACACACACACACACACACACACACACACACACACACACACACACACATTTACACACACACAAACACACACAGATATACACACACACAAAAACATGCACACACACAGATATACACACACAAAAACACACACAGATATACACACACACACAAACACACACAGATATTCACACACAAAAACACGCACACACACAGATATACACACACACATACACACACAAACATACACAAACACACACAGATATACACACACACAAACACACACAGATATACACACACAAAAACACGCACACACACACACATAGATACACACATAGATACACACATATACACCACAATACACACACATGGCATGTGGTCCACGTACTCTGAAGTCATCACTGGAGATTCCTTATGGTGCGTGGTCCATGTACTCTGAAGTCATCACTGGAGATTCCTTATGGCATGGGGTCCATGTACTCTGAAGTCATCACTGGAGATTTCTCATGGTGCGTGGTCTGCATACTCTGAAGTCATCACTGGAGATTCCTTATGGTGCATGGTCCACATACTCTGAAGTCATCACTAGAGATTCCTTATGGCATGCGGTCCATGTACTCTGAAGTCATCACTGGAGATTCCTTATGGCATGGGTCCACGTACTCTGAAGTCATCACTGGAGATTCCTTATGGCGTGTGGTCCACGTACTCTGAAGTCATCACTGGAGATTCCTTATGGCCTGTGGTCCACGTACTCTGAAGTCATCACTGGAGATTCCTTATGGCACACGGTCCACGTACTCTGAAGTCATCACTGGAGATTCCTTATGGCACGTGGTCCATGTACTCTGAAGTCATCACTGGAGATTCCTTATGGCATGTGGGCCATGTACTCTGAAGTCATCACTGGAGATTCCTAATGGCACGTGGTCCATGTACTCTGAAGTCATCACTGGAGATTCCTTATGGCATGTGGTCCACGTACTCTGAAGTCATCACTGGAGATTCCTTATGGTGCGTGGTCCGCATACTCTGAAGTTATCACTGGAGATTCCTTATGGCATGCGGTCCATGTACTCTGAAGTCCCCATCATTGTGGCTAAAATATGCTGTCTGTTTGCCATGACAGTTTCGTGAGATTGTGCAGCAAACATAAAAAGCAATCATTCGCATGCCATCCAACTCATTAATAGCAAGCAAAAATACACAACTTTCACTTCACAATGGTATACATTTCACATTTGAGGCTGTCGCACCATATAAACTCCGACCAGGTAGAGCTTGGCGTGTGCAACGCACGCTTTGTACCCCATCATATGAGGGGCTTCTCAAGGTCAGGCGATTTGCAGCGATTAGATATGTTTCTTTGCTGCTCTGATATATAATCATCCTTTGCCAAAATTCCAATGTTGTGCACAATCCTTACAGCTTCATGACATGCTCCACTTGATTCGCACGAAGCCCAATTTAGTCACACTCTTACAATGATGAACAAACATTATTAAAGTGCAAAACAAACAAATCTGCCTCTGGTGACAATAAAATGTAATCCTCATAGGGAAAAACACACATGCAGCGCACACACACACACACACACACACACACACACACACACACACACACACACACACACACACACACACACACACACATAGATACACACATACATACAGACACACACATACACACATACATACACACACACACACACACACACACGTGCACACACACACACACACAAACACACACACACAAACACACACACATAGATACACACACATACATACACACACATACACACATACATACACACACATAGATACACACATACATACATACATGCACACACACGCACACACACACACATACACACATACATACACACACATAGATACACATACGTACATGCCCACATGCGCACACACACACACACACACACACACACACACACACACACACACACACACACACACACATGCACACACACATGCACACACACATGCACACACACACACATACACACACATACATACACACACACACTACACACATGCACACACACATGCACACACATACATACACACATAGAAACATACATACACACATCCATACACACATAGAAACATACATACACACATAAAAACACATTCATTTTTATCAATTTTTCTCATTATATGAAGATCGAAGAAGATTTATCGATCGAATCATGAGGAATCGAAGAAGATCGAAGATTCCTTATGAAGATATGAATTTTCATTTTATGAGGATCGAAAATAACACAATAAGGAGGTGGAACAGATCCGAAACATGGAAGAGCAAAAGCAACATCTTGAGGAAATCCCCATAGTAATAATTGACACAGAAAAAAATATGACAACTTGTAAAGATTGCAAACATCAAAAGCCCAGGCCCAGATGGGATCCAAACCCTCTGGTTAAAGCAATTTGATGCTATCCACGTTCACTATGCTCGAGCATTCAATGAATTTATCCAAGGGGATCAGGAAATGGATGAATGGCTCACAGAAGGTGAACAACAAAAACAACAAAAACGGACAACATAAAAATCGACCTAGATACAACAATACAGCTGCTAGAAAAACAAGGCATCTTACAAATACCTTGGAGTAGAAGAAGGAATCTCCAGTGATGACTTCAGAGTACATGGACCGCATGCCATAAGGAATCTCCAGTGATGACTTCAGAGTATGCGGACCACGCACCATAAGGAATCTCCAGTGATGACTTCAGAGTACATGGACCACATGCCATAAGGAATCTCCAGTGATGACTTCAGAGTACATGGACCCCATGCCATAAGGAATCTCCAGTGATGACTTCAGAGTACGTGGACCACATGCCATAAGGAATCTCCAGTGATGACTTCAGAGTACGTGGACCACATGCCATAAGGAATCTCCAGTGATGACTTCAGAGTACGTGGACCACATGCCATAAGGAATCTCCAGTGATGACTTCAGAGTACGTGGACCACACGCCATAAGGAATCTCCAGTGATGACTTCAGAGTACGTGGACGAGTAAGCGGAAACTTTGACCAGTGCTGTGCGGTTCTTGCACTGCAATCACAGTGGCCATTGCACCCTCTAGGTTGATGCAGTCACACTCAGATAATATACTGTTACGGACACGACTTAGATGTTGCTTGACCGAGCGGAATGGCCGCCGTGTTCGCACAGTTTACCCGATTACACTCGAACGTTGGCCGAATCGCGCTATGCTAAATCAATGAAGGAAAGGACACAACGGCTGGGATTAAGGCAACGACACAAGGGGTACAGTTCTCAAGACCTCCGGAGGAGGATATAATTGGTGATGCAGAAACGGGTAGATTACACGGTAAGAGGTAAAGCACAGAAAAGATGGGCACTTAGACACAGTCTTATCTATCCCCGACAGACCACAGACAAACGGGATAAAACGGACTTACACGGGGATTGATGGCAAGGAAGGGCAGGCAGTCGATAGCACAAGGTGCACCTTGGCTCAGGGGCAGAATCAACACGGTCCGGTCCAGAGATGCGGGGAGGTATTGTCGCGCTCGGAGGTGGCGTCCTTCTCTCTCCAAGCTGAGGCGCATCTGACGTCATCCCCCTCTTTCTGCGCATGCTCAGCGGGGAGTGACACGCCCTCGGCTCATTAGCTCCGCCCCAGATGGAATCGGTCCGCCGCTTCTATTGGGTGCGGGGGTTACCGGGCTCCGCCCTTGACGAGGAGCTGACAGCGAGCCCCTACGTGGTAACCCCGTCGGAGCACATGTTCAATGGCGGCTAACCAAGCCGGAGTGAGGACGCACACTCCCCGCGCCGCCGCCGCTGTTGTTGTTGTTGTTGTTGTACCATGAGGAAGAGCTGCGGGGAGGTATTGGGAGGTCCTAAACTTTCTAACGGTGCCATACAATCACATTCTGGTGCAACGAAGAGTCAGAATTAATGGAAACGAGTCCTTAACTGACATAGACTAAGAATAACTAGCAAGATGTCCTATAGTTGTCTACGTGAGATGCGGTGGACCTGGATGCGACATTTAATGGGGGAAATAGGGGAAAGTCGGGTCTACAGAGTGTTGTTTACAGAAAATGGGACTAGGGAATGGGGGATTGGGGATAGTTGGGAAGTATTGGGGAAATAGGGGAATATTTACAAGCGGATATGGATGGAGGCCAATCTCATATCCGCAACATTGCACCCTTCTCTACCTCGGGGCGTCCCGACCCGATAAATTTTTACTTACTTTAGTGTGGCACTCAGATGTAGTTCCCTCTACTATTAACTCAACCCTGAGTGCGACAGTTTTACAGATGTTCACAAATGAGTAAATATGTCCCCCTGCGACGTTGCACCCTTCTCCTCACAGAAACACACCCACAGGATAACCGAATCGCGGAAAGAATCCTCAAACTAAACATACAGCCGGTAGGGAGCATTATTTACACAACACTACACTGATATTTACACTACGATCCAGGACCTGTTCTTTGAGGAACACATGCAGATGTTATGCATAGAGAGGGCACGCATGCCAGCATCGATACACCAACCCACGAGTGCTCTGTGGCCTTACGGCCTTTAATAATGTGCAGAGCACCCCATCCAAGCACCAAAAGCACCACCCCATCATGTACAGTCAGCACCATCCGGTGCACCAATAAAGTGTTCATAATCACCGGTGGTGTCGCAGCCGGCCGATGTTCTGCCGCTGGTCTTGCCTTGGAGCCCACTTGGTGTTCTGGCTTCTTTAGAAATAAAGAAAGGCGCCAACCGCGTCCATTTCTAAATTGAGGCCGTCAGGGGGCCAACTATAGTGGTTCACCTCTATGGCATAGGTGCCACGTTGACCCAGAGGTCCCTCAACGGGTGGTGCTTGCCCGCAAAAGAACTGCGGTCCATTGTGGGCGGCCACAAAAATTGCGGTCCATATGGTGTATCGATCCAGGCAGCAAGCAGCGAAAGTACAGGCCCACAACTGCGGAGCCAGCACCTCTCTCTCCTCTCTCTCTGCCCCAAAGCCAGATCCTCGGAGGTGGGAGACAAAAGAAAAGACAAGTGAGTAAGGTGGTAAGGGTGCAAAAGTGCACGCAATGCAAGGTAATGCACACTGGGGGCACATGGGAACCAGGTGAGACAGGTACATTCCTACCGTACGCCCCCCCCCCCCCCCCCACCAAGTAACCTACATTGCCCCCCCCTTACCCCTTACTGTATCCACAAAACACAACACTACCCATAAACATCTACTTTACACATCAACAACCGTCCCTACTGTCTTCCCCGTTCCTCCCATAAACCAAATTCGTCTTCTCTCCCTCCTAACCAATCAAATTTGCCATTTCCAACTCTCATCAAAATTTGCCATCACCAATTCATCATCAGTCCCTCCTAAGGAGGGAGAGATGGAATCACCCCAATGTCTCATCCACGTCGTGATGCGTCTCACAAATCCAACAGCAATTCTCATTTCCTGCAACTCCAAACAAGGAAAACACAGGTGTGGAGTCATCATCATCACAGGTAAGTGGCTGCGTATGGTGCGACAGGTTCATCAATCCTAACTATTTCCTAAATGACTTTAACAACTTTACATTACCCGGGGTCTTTCCCTGCCAATCCATTGGCCAACTTACACTATGGGTTCTAAAAACCAATTCCCATTGACCAACCTGTGGTGCTTCTCAATTTGGGGTCTCACTCCCCCGATTCAACACTCGGTGCTCTCGCACAATTTCTGGGCTGTGACGTGTAGCTCTCCCAGCAGGTCTACCCACCTGCACACCTCCACCACTGTAGGTGCCACCCGAGCTTACCTGCTCCTCACCCTAACCTAACTAACTGGGGAAGGCCCTCTCGCACTCTCACCCCCTCAGTGCCCTCTCTGGCACGGGCTGCCCGATCCACACCCGGGATCCTCAGGCACCCACTGACACTAACGGCTCCCAGAGCCCACCTGCGGCCTCACCTGGCCGACATCCTCACAGTGGTGGAGTGCCCAAACCAACTACACACACTAACAGGCTACACGCCCAGCCATTTCCACAACACTAATGCACCCATCCACAATACCATTCTGCAACCGCACCACAAATGCCAATATCCAACCACTATTTACCTATACCCTCTACCTAACACTTACACTACCCGCCCCGGGTACTCGTGAAAGGGGTCCACTCTTCCCCCATCCACACCTGCGCACCATGCACACCACTCCGTACCACTTACTCCAACTCTCTCCACACCACTCATTCCAATACTCCATATATTCCACACACCTGTACTTGCACACCTGTGCTCTCACACCTGGTGCCACCTGCACCCTTCTCTCCCCAAGCGCATTCGCGCTGATCCACAACACTCACTACTCATACACTGCTCCATACACCTGTTCAGTTGCACACCTGTGCAATCACACCTGTTCAATCCTCACACACACGGCATCATCTCAGCTAACTACTCCCCTCTGAAACTTGCGCTCCCCAGTCGTCCCTTTAAACTATTGCGCTCCCTCGTCATTATCATCCACTCTAACCTACCTGCGTCCCCACTACAGGTATCAGTCACGATCTAAACCTTAACGTTACCTAATGTCATCTTCGCTAGATCCCTACACACCATATCCTAACCCACCCGGGCTAGTTTTCACTGCCATAAACCCCATAAACTATTGCACATTTGCCCCCACTCTTGTGAGGGATGACAGAGTTGCCATTCCACCACATCGGGCATCTCCCACTATCAATTTCGCTCGTCCAAATCCCAACCAATTCAAAAAATTTCCATTTACTGCCAATTCTACCCACCATTATCAAATTTTGCTTTTTTTTTCTAATTTCGGGGCCAAAACACTATCCTCATCACCCGTCTACTTATTACATCCTCTCGGTGCGCCAATTCACGTCTACAGCCCGGCTTCGTACAGCCGAGCAATGAACGCGGGTTCTTTGGTGCCGGCGGCTGGATGCGTCCGGCACTCGGTGCAGGGACGGGGGCTTACCCGTGCCGAGATCCCACGCACCACCTCGGCGTGGAGCCATCCAATGTCCCGATCTCGACCTGCCGGCACGTCTCAATAGAAAGTGGTCGCCATGACGACCCTTCCTATCGGGCTGCCCACTCCGCCTAGTGGAGCCCGGACGCGGCCGTTCCACGCGAGGCCCAGCGTGGATCGCGCACGGCGGTCCTTTCGAACCCGCCGTGGCTCGGATCCCCGCTGGTTCTCGCGGCACGCGAAGCCCGGCACGCACCGAGGGCCCGATTCGGCTATAAGTCGTTCTAACCTCTAACCCGGTTACCGTCGATGCCTCACCTGGATGCTTATACGCATACGCTACCCCTTTCTTGCTCATACATGCAGCCGTTTCCATGCTCCTCGTCGTACCTTTTCTTACACACCCAGGTACCCTCATTCCGCTCACCGACTTGGTCACACACCTGACCACCGAACACCTTGGCACACATTCGTCGCTCGCACACCTCACCAACACACCTCTTCGCGCCCCTCCTCGGTCACCTCCTCTGTGACAACCACAGGTGTGCTCTCACCCGCACACCCAACCACGTGCCTCACTACCAATTCCAGCGTGCATTCCCACTCACACTCTACCATTCCAGGTGTGCATCCTTCCATTCCAGGTGTACATCCTCGCTCACCTGTCATAACCAACTCACGCTCCGTTTCACTCTCACTACTCTCACCTCCACTCTTGACAACGCACTCACCCTTCCTCTCGAACGCGCACTCTTTCCTCATGCACCTGTCCGTTACACACCTTTCTCGCGCACACTCTCCCGTTACACCCTCTGTAACACTCACCACAGGTGTACACTCTTCCTTACTTCTGACAGCGCACTCTTTCCCCATGCACCTGTCCGTCACACATCTTTCTCGCACACCCTCTCTCGTTACATCCTCTGTAACACTCACCACAGGCGTGCATTCTCCCTTTACACCCTCCGTAACACTCCTCACTACGCGCTTCCATGTGCTCCCTCGCACACGCGCTACGACCGACTCCTCTCGACGGCACACTCACTCCTTGGCGTGCACTTTTTCCTCACACACCCCAGGGTCGGACTTTCTCGCACACCTCCTTTTTCGCACACCAGACCTGTCGCACACTTCACCAACGGCCTCTCACGAACACCCGGGTCCATCTCGACCCCCAAGCTTCTTAAATCACCTGGCGCATCATACGCACGACCATATTGGTCACCACTTACACCGGGTCCTCTTCCTCTTCGCTTCTCCTCCATCACCTGCGAATCCCTCATCCGGTTAATGAGCACATCATCACGATCCGAACACAGACTTTGGACCAATTCTTTTATCTCCTCTTTTATCTCTTTCTTATCCCCTCTCCGTCGCTTCTTAATTTCGCTCACCCCTTCTTCCACTTCTTCTAATTTCTGCTTCACCTCTTTTATTTCCCGGTACGTCTCCTCAAGCTCGTCCTCTAAGGCTACCTTGACCGCTTCTATGTGCGTCCTCACCTGCCGGTCCTTCGTCTCCATTACCTCTGTCACCTCGTCCAACCTCGTTGTCAGTCCCTCACGTACCATCTGACATTGCCTCTTCGTCGCTATCAAGTCGTCTTTTAGTTCTTTCTGTGTCGCTTTTAACCCTCCTAGTACCGCAGTGTTCCTTTGTACCTGCTCCACTAACTCAGTCTGTCCCACCGTCAGCTGTTCCACCTCCTGCGTCAGGTCCTCTATGCCCCCTTGTAACTTTACAGTCCCCTTTCTCACCTCCTTCTCCATGCGCTCCTTACAGTGCCTCACCTCCTCGCGCACTCCTCCGACCTCCTCACTCACACCTCTTCTGATCTCTTCTCCCATCACTTGCATCTCCTGCCCAGATGCCACCCTCATCTGCTCCATTTCCTCCCTGTGAGCATCCAATTTAGTTTCTACCCCCATTCTGACCCCCTCTATCTGCTGCCCCATTTTTTTAACTTCCCTTTCCGCTTGGTCCCTCATGTCCCTCAATTTGCCTTCCATACTGTTTTCTAACCCCTCTAACCCCTTTTTCATCCCTTCCATTTGATTCTCCTGAACGGCCATTCTGTTTTCTACCCCCATTAACCCCTCCTGTATTTCCCCTAATCTATTGTCTAATCCCTCTATTCTACTCCCTAACCCTCCGATCTGGGCCCCCATGTCCTCCCTCAATTTCTCGCTATTGGACCCCATGTCCTCCCTCAATTTCTCGCTATTGGACCCCATGTCCTCCCTCAATTTCTCGCTATTGGACCCCATGTCCTCCCTCAATTTCTCGCTATTGGACCCCATCCTTTGTTCTAACCATTGGCTATTGGCCCCCATGTCCTCCCTCATTGCCCCCATACTGTGTTTCAAACCTCCAATTTCGTCTCCCATTTGTCCCATAAGGGCCCCCATCATTCTGTTTTCCATTTCTTCATTATTCTTGTCCATAAGGGCCTTCATTTGCATAAAAAAAAGGTTCAAATCCACCGGTGGCGCTACTACGGTCGCGGGCGCGGTCGCCGTGGCCATGTGCGAGGCGCCATTTTGCGCGCCCGTAACCTCGTGCGCGACGACGCTATTTTGCGAACCTGCCACCCTCACTGCTTCGCTCTCCTCATGTCCCTCATGTCCCTCAATTTGGTCCTGGATCGACCCTGCCTCACTCTCCTCTACCGGAACCCAGCCGTCTTGATCCGCCATAGCGCGACTTTCAAAATTCGGGTTTTTATTTTTGTAAAACACAATCAAATTTCGCCGTTAACAATTTCGAGCGCGTGAAGCGCGCTTCGGGTCCGATCTCACTCCTCGACACCAATTGTTACTCTAATAGTACAATTGGTGTTCCAAAATTTGGGCCTAACAAATTTAGTCCCAGGTCCGAATCCAACTCCTGACAACCAATTGTTACGGACACGACTTAGATGTTGCTTGACCGAGCGGAATGGCCGCCGTGTTCGCACAGTTTACCCGATTACACTCGAACGTTGGCCGAATCGCGCTATGCTAAATCAATGAAGGAAAGGACACAACGGCTGGGATTAAGGCAACGACACAAGGGGTACAGTTTTCAAGACCTCCGGAGGAGGATATAATTGGTGATGCAGAAACGGGTAGATTACACGGTAAGAGGTAAAGCACAGAAAAGATGGGCACTTAGACACAGTCTTATCTATCCCCGACAGACCACAGACAAACGGGACAAGACGGACTTACACGGGGATTGATGGCAAGGAAGGGCAGGCAGTCGATAGCACAAGGTGCACCTTGGCTCAGGGGCAGAATCAACACGGTCTGGTCCAGAGATGCGGGGAGGTATTGTCGCGCTCGGAGGTGGCGTCCTTCTCTCTCCAAGCTGAGGCGCATCTGACGTCATCCCCCTCTTTCTGCACATGCTCAGCGGGGAGTGACACGCCCTCGGCTCGTTAGCTCCGCCCCAGATGGAATTGGTCGGCCGCTTCTATTGGGTGCGGGGGTTACCGGGCTCCGCCCTTGACGAGGAGCTGACAGCGAGCCCCTACGTGGTAACCCCGTCGGAGCACATGTTCAATGGCGGCTAACCAAGCCGGAGTGAGGACGCACACTCCCCGCGCCGCCGCCGCTGTTGATGTTGTTGTTGTTGTACCATGAGGAAGAGCTGCGGGGAGGTATTGGGAGGTCCTAAACTTTCTAACGGTGCCATACAATCACATTCTGGTGCAACGAAGAGTCAGAATTAATGGAAACGAGTCCTTAACTGACATAGACTAAGAATAACTAGCAAGATGTCCTATAGTTGTCTACGTGAGATGCGGTGGACCTGGATGCGACATTTAATGGGGGAAATAGGGGAAAGTCGGGTCTACAGAGTGTTGTTTACAGAAAATGGGACTAGGGAATGGGGGATTGGGGATAGTTGGGAAGTATTGGGGAAATAGGGGAATATTTACAAGCGGATATGGATGGAGGCCAATCTCATATCCCCAACAATACAATCAATCTC